>NC_056583.1:2876428-2973928 GCF_018340385.1 Cyprinus carpio
GCTGTATTTTTGTATTTTTTCAATCATTTTTGCAGTGATTTTTTCAGTAAAGTTAACAAAATAGCAGCAACAACCCTCTTCAGTTTAGAGTGAATATTTGTGTTGATTTAAAAGTGTTATGTGTTCTGATAACACCAAAATAATTAAAGCCCTTGTGACATCTTTTGAAAATTAGAGTTTGAGGAAGATAAAATTAATTAACTTTTTTAATTATTTTTTTTTTAAAAAGGAAGTCAGTGTTGCGTTAATATATATACTTTTTTGTTTTAAAAAAAGAAAAAAAAAAACGTAATTATGAGAAGTGCCCTTTATTTCACTTGAGCCCCTGCCCCTCAAAATGTCTGTGCACGTCCCTGGTTCTAACGGAGAAGTCAAGAAACACGATCAGATTAAAAAAGTCACATGTAAACACGTCAATCGGATTGAATTGGCTAGATCCGACTAAAATTTCGAGCGGATTGTAAATGGTGGTTTATTCCTTTTGCAGTCCGAGCGAGAGGATATGCAAACACTTTATCGGATTGAAAACCGAAACTGGAAAGTACTGCACATGCGCAGTACTGCAGTCAGCCAGCCGCGGTTGAAATTAATGTGCGCCCGTATTACCACGATTACGGTAACTGCCGGAAAACACACACACACACAGAGAGAGAGAGAGAACGCGCTTTCAGAGCACTTTTCAATTAGACGCCCAGAATTAAGATATAATATAACATGACGACATTTCTCGATTTCTTTTTTGTACTTCTGCTTTAATATGCGTGTTATTTATGGGTGTTTTGACGGTTGTGAAAGAGAATTATTCATTTCTAAAAAGATCCATTTCTAAAAAGTAGAAAAAGCTAATGGTTAATTTTAGGGTCCCATACTGCACCCCTCATATCTAGACCTTTTAATCAGGGTTTTTGAGAATATGGGAATATTCTTAGAGGGCTATAAAGACCCCATTTCTAATAAGCAGAATAAATGAATGGTCAGTTCTTATACGGGATGTTCCATACTCCTCATATCAAACCATTTTACTTCAGCATTTTTGATATGACCATATAGAGCTTTAAAAAGAGGCTATAAAGACCCATTTCTAATAAGCAGAAAAAAACAATGGTCCGTCCTATAAGGGACGCATCCCATCTTTATGCACTCCTCATATAAAACATTTAATGCAGCATTTTTGAGATATGGGACATTATTCTACTATAGAGGGCCATAAAGACCCCATTTCTAATCAAGTAAGAAAAAGCTAATGGTTAAGTCTGATACGGGGCTGCTTAATGTATGCCACTATCGCATATCGAACCAGTTTACTGCTTTTTAAAGTAAATTTAAGTAAATTTTTAGGCTTGGGTACTACATCAGTGACAAACAAAGCACTATTAATTGGTTTCATTTAACTTTGGGCGTGCAAGTCATAAAACATCAGCTGATACAATTCAATACTTGATTTTTACGCAAGTAATCATGTCAGTTCATGACTGGAAGCGATGGAGACATATTGACGCTGTGTACAAGCGCAGCGGAAAGTTAAGGATAAGGAGGAAAGCTGCAGAGTTTGATCGTGATCAAGTGTGTTTTGGTCAAAAAAAGGTCTTGTTTGCGTGGCAACTTCATCACAACAAATCTAATAACGAATCACGTGTTTGGCGAGAGGGTGGGGATTCATTATTTCCTACAAATTGCCAATATAAACAAATTTTTTGGGGGCGGTACGTTGACAGCCGAATCCTATCACTAAAGTTTTCGTACCCAATCTTCTACCTGTATTCAAATAGTCTAAACGGAAGCAGCACCCTCCCTCCTGAAACCTCATGCCGCCCCTTGCCACCCCCAGGGAAAACAAAAAATCTCTATATCCGCAAACTTAATATTAGACTGTTTGCGGGATGAGCGGGCGACCGCCGGACTATCATGGGGAACCAACAACCCCACGACCAACCACCCTCACACAAAAAAAATCCGGCACACAGCCACATGCGGGCAATAATAGTCAGAACGAAAAACAGTCCCCTTGCAGTGCTTTCATTAACTAACACAACACGCGCACAATGCACTGGCGAATGTTACAAATACAAAAGCCGAATCCCCGACATTTTTGGGCCGATTCACAAATCACGGCTCAGAGCCATTTTTTTTTTTTTTTTCAGTATCCAAAAAAGAGGACATGTCCGGGGAAAAAGAGGACGGAAATATGCGTCATTGCAAAGTACAACACAAAAGTATCTCACGTGGGAAACACATTCAATAGTAAATGCACACGATACTAATAGTAAAATCAAGGCAAGCTACGATACAGCATAGGCCACAGAAAGTGTTGGCGAAATAACACATTAGTGAAAGATGGAGGGAAGGGGGAATATATTGGATTTTTTTTCCATTAGTTAAAACTTCTGCACAAAACAATGAAATTTTCAAGACACTTGTCAAGGAACCTCTGTCAATGTGTATGTTTATTTTTCGCAAAAACTTTCCAGGACCATTGACACTTTTTTTTTTTTCATATTCACAATGTCCTTCCAAGGATGAATGTACTTGGACCCGTGGGGACCCCTATCTGAAGTGATGTCGTGAGGGACATCAGACCGAGTCCGTTTTATTACGTTCAACTTAGATGGAATCCATTTCATGAGCGTCAGTTTTGTTCTTGTCAGGAAAACAACCTCAGTGTAAACGATCTTATAAATACACAGACTATCACATATAACAGCCTGACCACGATTATGAAGTAGGCTATAGTTGTATATATAACTGAAAAAAAAAAAAAACTTTACCGTCAAATATGACCCTTTATGAGCGTCGTTTGCGTTCCCAGCGTCTGTTTTTCGGTTCTAACGGAGAAGTCTACGAAGCAAAACACGTTCAGATTTTTTAAAAAAAGTCCACATGTAAACCCGTCAGTCGGATTGAATTGGCCAGATCCGACTAAAATTTCGAGGCGGATTGTAAAATGTGGTTTATTCCTTTTGTAATCCGAGAGAGAGGGATAGGTAAACCCTTTATCGGATGGAAAACCGAAACTGGAAAGTACCTGCATCATGCTCAAATCATAGCAGGTTCCTAGGAAAAGAGAAATGGAAATTATTCGATTTAGTAGGGGCTAATAACGACACCATTTCTAATAAGTAGAAAAGTTGTTACTGGTCCGTTCTTACCTACCCATATACTGGACGTCCCCATATATATATGCACACATCATGTGAAACCATTTTACTGCAGCATTTTTTAGATATGCGAGCATACGATGCTTTAGAAGGCTATAAAGACACCATTTTTAACACGTAGAAGAAATGAATGGTCAGTTCTTAAATGGGACGTCCCATATTATATGCACACATCATATCAAACCTACCATTTTTTTTCACTGCAGCATTTTTTCGAAGGCTATGATATGCGACCATACATTTCGTTCAGAGGACTAATAAAAGACCCCATTTCTAATAAGGAGAATAAATGAATGGTCAGTTCTTAAACTGGACATCCAATATTATATGCACACCTCATATGAAACCATTTTACTGCAGCATTTTTGAATTATGAGACATTATTATTACTATTACTATTATTTTAGAGGGCTATAAAGATACCATTTCTAATAAGTAGAAAAAGCTAATGGTTAATTCTTATACAGGACGTCCCATACATATATGCACACCTCATATCGAACCATTTACCATGCAGCGTTTTTGAGATATGGGACTATATGGTGCTTCAGAGGGCTATAAGGCCCCATTTCTAATAAGCAGAATAAATGAATGGTCAGTTCTTATACGGGATGTTCCATACTATATGCACACCTCATATCAAACCATTTTACTTCAGCATTTTTGATGATTGACCATATGGCGCTTAAAGGGCTATAAAGACCCCATTTCTAATAAGCAGAAAAAACAATGGTCAGTTCCTATAAGGACGCTCCCTGCCATACTTTATGTACTCCTCATATAAAAACATTTTAATGCAGCATTTTTGAGATATGGGACATTATTCTACTATAGAGGCCTAAAAAGACCCCAATTTCTATAAGTAAAAAAAAGCTAATGGGTTAATTCTTATACAGGGCTTGCCATACATAATGCACACCTCATATTGAACCATTTTACTGCTTTTTTAAAGTAAATTTAAGTAAATTTTTTTAGGCTTTGGGTGCTAGCATCAGTGACAACAAAGCACTATTGATTGGTTTCTTCATTAACTTTGGGCGTGCAAGTCATAAAACATCAGCTGATACAATCAATACTGATTTTACTGCAAGTAATCATTTCAGTTCATGGATGGAAGCGATGGAGACAATATTACGCTTTTTACAAGCGCAGAAAGTTAAGGATAAGGAGGAAAGCTGTGAGTGAGTTTGATCATGATCCGTGTGTTTTGGTCAAAAAAGTCTTGTTTTGGTGCCACTTCATCACAACACGTCTAATAACGATCACGTGTTCGGCGAGAGGGTGGGGCTTCATTGTTTCCTACAAATGCAATATAAACAAATGCGGTATTTGACAGGAATCCTGTCACTAAACGTTTTGTACCCAATTTCTACCTGTATTCAAATAGTCTAAACAGAAGCAGAACAGTCGGGAGAGCGCCATCAGTGTGTCAATCATTTTGTCCATTCGGAATTGTGAATTTGTGTTGGATTGGCTGGACATGCAGTTTGGGGGCGGAGTTGTAGAAGTGAAGGCGAGATTAGTGATTTGAAGACGAAATGGCCAGAAAATTTTCAAATTTGCAATGAATGTGAGACTGTGTTGTTAATGAACAAACCCCATAATTGACTGCACATTTTTATTTATATATAATTTAGATATAAATAAAATGTATAAATAATTATTTTCTGTGAAGAAAAATGATTACACTAAGGATTTTTCGAAATGATATGATAATGCACTAAATACTTTTCTGCATAAAATGCCAAACATCATCATAATATATAAAGCTTACATTCAGAGCAATATTAATAGTTAACAAGTTATCTTAAAGGTTTGAGAAACACAGCAAAAATCCATAATAGCCATTTTTTTCTCTCCTAACCCACACTCAACTGTAAACAAAGTTTTGGTCCTCTCATAAATGTATCTTACAGTGTGCAAATATTTTAAAACAGTTTAGTTCAAATCTAAAAGATTTAGTATTTAAAAATGCATTTCTTTAAGCCAAACTCAAATACACAGTGTGCAATGTGTATTTCTTTGAACTACGCCATCCGTTACTCCTCTCCAGATGAAACAGAGGCTCTGATCTCATCCAGTCCAGAGAGATCCAGTGAAATAACAGGATCACAGCAGGAACAGACTCAACTTTTCCTTCTCCCTCTTGTTCTCCTTTTCCTAGAGCTTCCTGCAACACGAGGGGGAAAAAAAAGTTTAAACTTTGAGTGCCGACATCAGGCATCGATTAAGAAGATCAGCACTGAAGGAGTAGTTTCAGTGAATGGGTGCCGTCAGAATGAGAGTCCAAACAGCTGATAAAAACATCACAATAATTCACAAGTAATCCACAGCACTCCAGTCCATCAGTTAACATCTGGAGAAGACAAAAACTGAAACAAATCCAGAATTAAGACGTTTTTAACTCAAATAAACTCAAATACATAGAGTCTATAATCCATAATAACTCTTCCTCCAGTGAAAAAGTGTTCTGGTGTGAATCAGGAGAGAAATCTGCACAGATCCAAATCAGTCCAAAACAGCTTTAAACCTTCTCCAGATGTTAACTGATGGACTGGAGTGCTGTGGATTACTTGTGGATTATTGTGATGTTTTTATCAGCTGTTTGGGACTCTCATTCTGACGGCACCCATTCACTGCAGAGCATCCATTGCTGAGACACTGATGCAATGCTACATTTCTACAAATCTGATGAAGAAACAAAAATCATCCTAAATCTCGGATGATCTGAGGGTGAGCACATTTTCAGCAGAATTAATTTTTAGATTAACTATTCCTTTAACTTATAAAGTAGCATTAGAAATTGTATCTTGAGGGATTGCTGAAGTATACATATACATATATATCATGGCTGATATTTAGCAAAAAACTAAAAATAAAAAAAAGCAAGTCCAACCTCTAAATGCTCCCATTCAGAACAAAGTGTTCTCTGTTAAACACACATTATTTGCTAATCTTGTAATTTAGAGTCTCTTTTCTGTCAGCTGCACAACTGGACTCATTTCTAAACTATTTGCTTTGTTTATCTTTCATTCTTCACAGACAGACAGATTAAAGCCCTGTTTAATCATGATGAAGACTAAAAAGACCTCAAACATGTTGGGTCAAAGGTCACACACTTTCACTGATCAAGTGACCAGAATCTTCACGTCCCTCTGCTGTCAATCATTTACTGCAAAGGTCTTGTGGCTCTGCACAGCGCACTGGTGGTGGATGTGAGCTGAGTCCCACACTCTCTCACTCGCTCGGAAACCAGTAGTCCACAGCTGAGGAGTGGCTTATGGTCACCTGACAACTGTTACTTTGTGCTATCATGTGTTAATGAACAGATATTGATTAAGTTAAGAGCGGTAGGCTAGCTAAATCAAACGAGACTATCTCCTTTATGCTTTTATTGAGAAGTCTTGTTAATCGATCTGTAGTTATTGTTCCTAATCAAATGATTTATTTTCTGAGTGATTACATATATATGAAAACAAGAACAGAGATGATTTGTCTTGAGTTTGTTGTAATTTGTGATTTTGCTTCGACACCTATTAACGCGTTTAATCCCAAATTTTTCCCAGACCTGAAAATATCCAAATGTTGTGTCAATAGTAACCCTCTGAAATAATCAATAATTTTTTTTTTTTTTTTTTTTTTTGGAAAAGTGTGTGAAAAATTGTGTTTTATGTTCGGTCACAGGGATAAGGTGAGTACTGAATGAACGTATTTCTGCAGTCATAAAAATGGTTATATATCTTAGCCCAGCTATTTTAAAACTGTTTGATCACATTCTAGGGTTACTATTAGGTCATACAAAAAAAACCTTATGCAACATTGATAGGAACATTGAGATAAAAAAAAAATAAAAAAATTAAACTATCACCGCATTTCAAAATTGTTACTTTTTTGTGAAATATAACATCAAATTTTTATATTAATGCTTTGAGTATAAAAACATCATTATTGTAATTTTTTTGTAACATTTGAATTTTTAATTTAGTGCAATATTTTGTCAATGCAACATTTTATTGTCATTTTCACTAGCAACTGCATTTGGATTTATATTGTATACCTAAGTTCATGGTCACTATTGTGACCATCAACATGTTTACTCATTCTCTGATCAAACTCAACAAAACTAAATATATGTGAATGCATATATTAATACTAGACACCGTAAAGATCATGTGTACCAAAAATCTTTGTCATATCTTTATGATGACATACTTTACTAGCCTTTTGTTTTGGAGCTTTGATGCAGCCATCATCTTCTCAAAATGGAAACAGGAAATAAGCTGCTCTGGTCATGTGACAATTTGCACATATTTCATACACACCATTTATTCCATACCATAATTAAAGGAAGTGCACTAAAAAATCAGTAAGTAATTTATATAAATATAAATAAAAAAAAACCTTACTTTAACTACACTGACCGGTGGGGATTAATTAAACGGGTTAACTACGAAAATACATACCAGTCAAAAGTTTGTTTATTAAAGAATTCTCATCTGCTCACCAAGCCTGCATTTATTTGATCTAAAATACAACAAAAGCAGTAATATTTGTACAATTTAAAACAGCTGTTCTCTATGTGAATCTCTGTTAAACTGTAATGTATTTCTGTGATGTGCAGCTGTATTTTCAGCATCATTACTCCAGTCTTCAGTGTCACATGATCTTCAGAAATCATTCTAATATGATGATTTGCTGCTCAAGAAACATTTACTTTGAACGTGTGAATACTTATCTGTATAAACAGAAAAGTGTAAATATATCGCTCAGAAAACAAAATAAATTCAAGATAGATTTTAACTTTAAGTGTTCTTATTTTGGATTTGACTACAGACTTTATTTATAACTTATTTTAGTAGGGGGCGCAACATGACGTATGCGTCGATTTTCTTAAATAAAGTGTTTTTTTTTGTGTGTGTGTGTTTTTTTTTTGTGCAAACAAAGCACTACCAGCCAGAAATGTTTGGGGCTGCAACTGAACACACACACACACACACACAATCTCTCTCTCTCTCTCTCAAACTCATGCACACGAAAAACTAATTTTTATTTTTGTCTTTGCAGATTAAATTTTAAATGCACATAAATTCTGTCACAGAAATGTTGATTCTCTTTGTAGCTTTCAGAGTAAGAGCTTCATGTAAGATGTTAAAGTCTAGTTTCTGATTGCATATAAAGCACATTAATAATGTACAATAGATTTCTGAATGAAACTGATGTTATTTCTAGAGATATTTGAGTGACAGCTGTGTGGCTCCTGTCATATAAAGCTGTTGTGCTCGTGGAGAAATAATAAAGCAGAAAAGAGCATCATTTCAGAAGAAGAGATGCTGATGAAGATGTTCTAGTGATCAAGCAGCAGATTGAAGCTCTGAAGCTCCTGAAAGAGATCAACTGTGTTCAGCAGCGATACTGTGAGTGTTTGTACAGAATTCATTTAGTGAATCGAGCAGACAGAAAAATAAAGCAGACGATCAGGAGACGGATTCATTCGGAGTGAATTCAGCCTCCGTGTTTGATTCCGCTGATCTCAATCACATTCATGATTATTCATACTGTCATCAGTTCACATCAGAGATTCAGAAACCAGTTCAGGATCAAATGAGTCACTAATGGACTTTTATTAAATTTGATGAGCAGTTTACAATAGAAATATTAAAGCACACATATTACTCTGTTTATTAAAGATTCAGAACATATATGAGAGTCTAATCTAGATTTATAAATTCTGGAGGACGATGAAAAACTAATTTAAATGAATTAATACAAATGTAATGACGTGAGATTTGATGAGTTTGTGTGGATGTGAACATCAGAAAGAGTCTCTCTGTCATTTAATATCACACAGAGACACTGAGCAATCAGGATAATAAAGCCCAAATCCAGCACAGAGGGGTTCAGTGAATGTGGTGTTGAATGTGTGTAAGTGTGTGAGTATGTGTGTGTCAGAGACGCTGTAGAAGGACAGAGAGCCGGCCGACACATCCACATACACTCCTATTCTGTTACAGGATGAAGAGACAGCAGGTATAACAGTGTCTTTATTATTGTGACGGACAGTGAATCTGTTATCAGTGTAGTTCAGATTCCAGGATTTGTCATTGGATCCAAACCAACAGTAACTCCATCTTTTCCTGTTGATTCCTTTATATGACACTGATATATCAGCAGCTCCGCTCCATTCAGCCTCCCAGTAACAGCGTCCAGTCAGACTCTCAGCACTCAGAACCTGAGGATACTCATCAAATCTCTCTGGATGATCAGGATACGGCTGATGATCTTTCACATGTGTGATCTTCTTGTTCTCATCAGACAGAATGAGTTGAGTGTTTGCTGTGTTTGGATCCAGTGTGAGATCACAGGCCCCTGAACACAAGAAGAGAGAATCATCAAGAACAACACAACGCTGAAGATGTCTGTGTGCTTACAGCTTTGACTGTATTTGCAAAGTCCAAACTGTCCTCACTATTCACAAATATCCTCACTAATTAAGAAATAGCTGTTTTTCAATGTTAATGTGTAATGATAGCAGGTTTCTGCAGCAGTGGCTCGGTTCGGTTCCCGCTGACAGACGCTGCTTTCAGACGATCCTGTGTCTGTGTGTTTGTGTGTCTGTGAAGAGCATCAACGCTTTATATTAACAGTGTGTTTCTGCAGCGTTGATCACTGTAGCCAATCACAGATGTGTTTGCTGAGCGCATGAACACAAAGGCCAATCAGAGGCGTTTATACAGAATCCGCTCAATACACCAGAGTTTGTTCAGTGTGAGCTCTTCCATATGGCAAAAACATATTTATTTATGGCCAAAATATATTTGAAATACATGCTAAATATATGTTGCAAACAGGAAAGCTCAATTAAATATTTTTTAAATAGTTTCAACCTTCATATACCAAAATATATTTATAAATGTATTTCTGGGGCTAGAAAATGAATTTTCTTGGACTAAAATATATAGAGGTCAAAATATATTTTAAATGGTTTTTAAAAAATAAATTTATATATTTAAAATATATTTTCAAAAATATACAAAAACGGCCCAAAATATATTGGTAGAAAATATATTTATGTAAATATATTTTAGCAAAATATATATTTTGGCCATTTTTTTTGTATATTTTTGAAAATATATTATAAAATGTATAAGTGTATTTTCATGAGTAAAAAAATATATTCATGTAAATATATTTTGAAACATATTTGAGCAATCTATATATATATATAATATAATATATATATATAATATATATATATATTCTATATATTTTAAATGTATAAATATACTTTCAAAAATACATATTTTAAATGTATAAATATATTTAAAAAAACAAAAAAACAGTGTACAAGTTTTTTTTCCCCTGGTCATTTTAATTAGGCAAAACTCAAACTTATTTTATACAGAAAAAATACTGTATTGTTTTTATTTATTGTTATTATTTATGAAGTATGTTTCTGTTTTCTTAAATGACATGGAAATATATGTAAAATGACAAAAAATAATGGTGATATTAATTCATGAGATCAGCACCAGATGCTGCAAATGGCATCATTGCTCACACTGTTAAAAAATGGTCAAATGACTGCAGCAAATGGAAAAAAAAGCGGGGGACAAAACAATAATCACACCATAAGATAAAACAGGAAAAGAAAAAGAAGGATGAGGGTCTTATTCTAACAACAAAAACAAGGTCAAAGCATATGAGAGTTTCTGGGCGTTCCTGTCCATCATGTAATGAAGAGACTTTGCAAATATCTTTTGTTCATTCTTCCATCCGTTGAAGTGGGGTTTAACCTTTAAATACGTACATCTATGAATATAATATTTGAACAAAATAATTAAGTTAGGATCTTATCCTTCAACAATACTCCAACCTTAATTGAGACCACAGTCAAAGGGTGTATTGATATACAGTGGTGTGACAAAGTGTTGGCCCCCTTCCTGATTTCTTATTTTTTTGCATGTTTGTCACACTTTAATGTTTCAGATCATCAAACAAATTTAAATATTAGTAAAAGATAACACAAGTGAACACAAAATGCAGTTTTTAAATGAAGGTTTTTATTATTAAGGAAAAACAAAATCCAAAACTACATGGCCCTGTGTGAAAAAGTGTTTGCCCCCTAAACCTAATAACTGGTTGGGCCACCCTTATCAGCAACAACTGCAATCAAGCATTTGCGATAACTTGCAATGAGTCTGTTACAGCGCTGTGGAGGAATTTTGAAGCACGCTCCATCTGCCGGACTTTCAGCTGTTTAGAGCGGATCGCGACGCAGAATCAACAGGGAAATCGCGCGGCGGCGGGACATGCTTTTATATCAATGAACGGTGGTGCACAGATGTAACTATGTTAAAGAATATGTGCTGTTCAGATCTAGAAGTGCTGTCTGTCAACTGCAAGCCGTTCTATTCGCCGCGGGAGTTTCACTCGTTCATTCTGGTGAGTGTCTACATCCCTCCGCAAGCGCACGTAAGCCTGGCTTTACAGAAACTCGCTGACCAGATCACAGAGACAGAACAACAACACCCGGACTCTGTTTTTAATCATTCTTGGGGACTTTAATAAAGCCAATCTCTCCCGTGAACTGCCAAAATACAGACAGCATGTTACATGTCCCACAAGAGACAGTAACATAATAGATCACTGTTACACCACAATAAAGGATGCATATCACTCTGTTCCACGAGCAGCTTTGGGGCTCTCTGATCACTGTCTGGTTCATCTTACACCAACCTACAGGCAGAAACTTAAATCTGCTAAACCTGTAGTAAAGACTGTAAAGAGATGGACCAACAAAACAGCAGGATTTACAAGCTTGTTTTGAACTCACTGATTGGAGTGTTTTAAGCTGCTACCACCGATCTGGACGAACTCACAGAGACTGTAACATCCTATATTAGTTTTTGTGAGGATATATGTATTCCTACCAGGACTTATTTAACATTCAACAACGATAAGCCATGGTTTACAGCAAAACTCAGACATCTTCGTCAGGCCAAAGAGGATGCCTACAGAAAATGGGGACAGAGTCTTGTATAATCAGGCCAGAAACACACTGAACAAAGAGATTAGAGGGGCTAAAAGGACCTACTCTAAAAAGTTGGAAGACCAGTTTACTTCCAACGACTCAACTTCAGTGTGGAGAGGACTGAGAGCCATCACCAACTACAAGACACCATCCCCCTGCACTGAGGCTAATCGACAACTTGCTAACGACCTGAATGAGTTTTATTGTAGATTTGAAACACCCCACACCCATTCTGACCATCTCTCTACACAACCATTAACACCTCCTGCAATTCCCCTCTCCACACCTCCTGATCTTTAAATCTGTGAAGATGATGTGCGCCAGGTCTTCAGGAAGAACAAAAGAAGAAAAGCACCAGGCCCAGATGGTGTTACACCAGCCTGTCTGAGAACCTGTGCTGACCAGCTGGCCCCCATCTTATCACAGATCTTCAACAGATCTCTGGAGTTGTGTGAAGTGCCTTCCTGCTTCAAACGCTCCACCATCATCCCCATTCCAAAGAAACCCAAGATAATAGGACTTAACGACTACAGACCTGTGGCTCTAACGTCTGTCGTCATGAAGTCATTTGAAAAACTGGTTCTGGCTTATCTGAATGACATCACTGGACCCTTACTGGACCCCCTGCAGTTTGCTTACCGAGCAAACAGGTCTGTGGATGATTCAGTAAACATTGGACTGCATTATGTTCTGCAACACCTAGACAGACCGGGGACTTATGTGAGGATCCTGTTTGTGGACTTCAGCTCGGCCTTTAACATGATCATCCCAAACCTCCTCCTGCCCAAACTAACTCAGCTCTCCGTGCCCACCTCCGTCTGTCAGTGGATCAACAGCTTCCTGACAGACAGGCAGCAGCTAGTGAGGCTGGGAAAATACACATCCAGCACCTGTACAATCAGCACCGGAGCTCCCCAAAGCTGCATTCTCTCCCCACTGCTCTTCTCCCTGTACATTAATGATTGCACGTCTAAGGACCCCTCTGTCAAGCTCCTGAAGTTTGCAGACGACACCACACTCATCGGCCTCATTCAGGACGGTGACAAGTCTGCTTACAGTCAGGAGGTAAAAGAGCTGGCTGTATGGTGCACTCTTAACAACCTGGAGCTGAACACTCTCAAAACAGTGGAGATGATTGTGGACTTCAGGAGAAACCCCCCTGCTCTCCCCACACTCACCATCATGAACAGCACTGTGGCTGCAGTGGAGTCATTCAGGTTCCTGGGGACCACCATCTCTCAGGACCTGAAGTGGGACATTCACATTGACTCCATTGTGAAAAAGGCCCAGCAGAGGTTGTACTTCCTTCGCCAGCTGAGGAAATTCAACCTATCACAAGAACGGCTGAAACAGTTCTACTCCACCATTATTGAATCCATCCTCTGCACTTCAGTAACTGTCTGGTTCAGCTCAGCTTCTAAATCTGACCTCAGAAGACTACAGAGGGTAGTCCGGACTGCTGAGAGAATCATCGGTACAACCCTCCCTTCTATTCAAGAACTGTACTTATCCAGAATGAGCAAAAAGGCAATCTGACAATCAAGCTCATTCTGATTCTGATTCATTGGAGGGTTTGAGCATGAACCACCTTTTAAGGTCATGCCACAGCAACTCAATAGGATTCAGGTCAGGACTTTGACTAGGCCACTCCAAAGTCTTCATTTTGTTTTTTCTTCAGCCATTCAGAGGTGGACTTGCTGGTGTGTTTTGGATCATTGTCCTGCTGCAGAACCCAAGTTTGCTTCAGCTTGAGGTCACGAACAGATGGCCGGACATTCCCCTTTAGGATTTTTTGGTAAACAGCAGAATTCATGGTTACATTTATCACAGCAAGTCTTCAGGTCCTGAAGCAGCAAAACAGCCCCATACCATCACACTACCACCACCATATTTTACTGTTGGTATGATGTTCTTTTTCTGAAATGCGGTGTTACTTTTATGCCAGACGTAATGGGACACACACCTCCCAGAAAGTTCAACTTTTGTCTCGTCAGTCCACAGAGTATTTTCCCAAAAGTCTTGGGGATCATCAAGATGTTTTCAGGCAAAACTGAGATGAGCCTTTATGTTCTTTTTACTCAGCAGCGGTTTTCGTCTTGGAACTCTGCCATGCAGACCATTTTTAGATGGATAAAGAAAGTTATTAGATGGATAAATGTCATTTAGAATTTAGAAATGTCACTTCTTTGGCTTTAGGAAGAACTGGATAAGTAAAATAACGCTTCCTTATTTTCTTTGCCTCTTCTTCACTAAATTCTTGAAGAACATACTTTCTTTTCAGTTGACTGGGGAAGTACATTTTTGGATAATACATTTCTGATGTTGCATGACGGCTAGCATAGGAGTAACTTAGGTATTGGTGGCTTGTGTTAAAATGACGTAGTGAATAATGAAAGGACACTATTGTTTTGTATGTGTCTAGCGTTCGTTGTATAATGTTAAAAAGTCATATGAGGAGGTTGTTTTCATATTTAATTTTTCATTCACTTCCAGGGATAGGATTAGCATGGAAGATGCAGTCTTTACATTTTAAATGTATGTTGCCACCCTAGAAGTCAAAGTCTTTTTACATGTTACATTAACATGTACGTGTGACGAGTGGGGCGGGGCCTCGCTCCGTTCCCACAGCTCTCGGCCCCGCCCCACTCGTCACAGTACGTATCCATTTTTTCTATTTTGTTGTTCTATTATTCTATTGTTTGACTTTTTTTGTTTCAGATCAAATGTATATCAAGTGTTATCCATCCTCATAACACCTTCACAAATAGAGACTGGAACTTCTGAGCACCATCACCTTGTCTGCTTTGGGACTGTCATAGGTGAATGATGCAGTACTTTTCTGTGTTGAATTTACATAACGTCATAGTTTTGTTCCAGTTTTGCTATGCTCATGTCTTCTTTGTGTCCCCAGCCCAGCAATCAGATGCATCAGAACAACAAAGCACAACTGTGGTGGCCCAGGCACATTCAGCAACAAGTAAGTTGCTTTAACATTAATGATAATGCAATGTCAGTATTGTAATTAAACTTGACCCATCTGACGTAATTGTTCATGCCAGAGATTTAACAACATTGTCAGTCAGGAGTATTTTCAACAGGAGACACACTTCAGCTGGCTTGATAGTGACTTCAGTAAGTGTGGTTGCCCCCTCATGTTTTTTGTGGGTATAATAATTAGGCTAAGTAATCTCACTCTCTTCCATTTCCCTAACATGAACCTTTTGACAGATTTTTTTTCATTTATTGTCTGAATTGTGACTTAATGTGCTGTCATAATTGTTTTTTTTTTTTTTTTTTTTTTTTTGATACTGAACTGGTGCAGTGAAGATATTTAAAGAGACACTACCACTATCTAAAGTACAGAAAGCCGTACATCATCTCTAGGTGCAGTCGCTTACAGTGCAGCCAGCTTCACAAACACTGTGGGTGTGGTCACCAGGGAAATGGACAAAAGGGAGTGCTTTTGGGGTTTTACTCCTCAGATGACCACCCTGGCTACTGTAGCTGGGATTGCTTTACGGACGATGGAGGTCTTGAAGAGTAAAGTGTGTTGCTTGAATGGTTACTTGCAGTTGATGTGTTTTCAATATAGTGTAAGATGTGTTTTTTTATTATTATTACTCAAAAACAATTAAAACTGTTAAATTGTGGAAATTATTCTTCATTATTTTACTGTGGTTTATTTGTATATGTTGTCATTTTGCTTAAAATACAAAATTCAACACAAAATTCTGGTTGAGGTATTATTTTAATAATTTATTTAATATTTCATTTATTGTTCACTGCTAAATATCACAAACATAAAGTTAACTTTCTAAAATGTATGGAATGTTACATTGGCAGTTGTACATTGTAAAAACAAACATGAACAAAAGGTAGAGGCCCTCAAAATATGGATTTTGGATGTCTGTAGTGCAAATTGCTGGGGGGAAATAAAAAAAGACTTTAGCGCCGTCATGTCATAAACCGTAAAAGATTAGTTTATTACTATTTTTTTTATTATTTCTACTAGGTAAAATTAACAAAGATAAAAAGTACAGAAAATATTAACATTATGTAAAAAGAGGTGACATAACTTACAAAGCACCCTTTATACATGTATATAACAATTAATAATACAAAACGAAAGTTTTAACAAAATAAATTAAAAGATGAACTATTTTAAAAGTTTGTCCGGACCAACATGGCGGTAGTGGAGGTGACGTAATTCATTCATTTCCGCTTTTGAGTGGAGCTCCACTCGCCCCTTTGTCTGCAGCCAGACCCTCTTGGGTTTTTTTTGAGTTGTTCATTCATCATGTGACAGACCAAGCTTTAACCTATTCAGTCTGATTCTGAAAGAAAGATTTAATAATAATAACCAACTCTTTATTACCTTTGTTACAACATTCAGTGTATGGAAAATAACCATCATGATAGAAATTAAACTGTAAGAAGTAAAAAGCTGCAATTTGAGACCAGAAACGCAGTAACTGTAAGAGTAAATAATTATAATAATGATGATAATGATGATGATGATAATAATAATAACTATGCACCCGTTTGTAAGGAAGCTTGTAAATTAATTTATCTATCCAATGCTGTCACGTCACGTGACAAAAGAACAAACAATAGATTAAAGCCTTTTATGCAGTCTATGGTTAAAGCTTATGGGTCTGTCACGTAATGAAAGAACGACTCAAACCCGAGGACTCGATAGATGAACTAATCAATTCTCTTTCCAGCTCAGACTGCATAGGTTAAAGCTTACAGGGCTGTCACGTGATGAAGGAACGAGTCAAACCCGAAGACATCTCAGATAAGAGGTGAGGTGAGCTAATCATAGACTGAAGACCCAGGTAAAACAATGAATTAATATTTTCTGTTTCTTATAGCATTATAGTTTTGTATTGTTTGTAGTGTGATCAACATTTGTGTAAGTACTAGTAGACATGTTAGGGAAGTAACACGTAACATTTTAATTATATTTTGATAAAATGAACGAAATGACTCGAAAAAAGATTCGTTCATTTTTCTGAACGAGACTCAAAGGTCTGAGTCGGTAAAATGATCTGAACTTCCCATCACTAACCTCTCTCTCACTCTCTCTCTCTCTCCGTGTGTGCGAGAGAGTGATGCATGTTGGTTAGTGTGCATCAATTAAAGCAGCACATTAATATAGAACGGTGATTAAACTGACTTGGAACTACCTGTGCATTAAACTGTTTTACTGCATACCTGCCAGCCAATCAGAATCAAGTATTCAGACAGACTGTGGAATAATAATATAATATAATATAATATAATATAATATAATATAATATAATATAATATAATATAATATAATATAATATAATATAATATAATATGAAAAACTGCAATGATATGAGGGAACATTGGTCATCAGCAATAAATTATTAAGATGCTACGTTTCATAAACTGCTATTTTTAAATAATTTGCTGCAGCTTTCTGATATTTTGGGATCGGCTTTGTTCCAATAAAATGTTCAGATTTTTTTTAGGTCAATATAAAGAAAATGCATTGAACTATGTGTTTTAGATCCACAGAGAAATCAAGAGTTGGTTATTAATTTTACATGACAGTGCTGTGATGTTGTGAAAGATTTTGCAATTATGCAGAAGACACACATCAAGAATCAGCATATGAATCTCAACAATCAAGACACACATCAAGAATCAGCATATGAATCTCAACAATAGTGACAATCAACAAAAAGCATTTTTTGTGAATCTTGTAGGTTGTTTTGTGATCTTCAGAGTTGATCTGTTTATCAGAATATTTTGTCACCATTAATAATATCATCATGTAAAATTAATGACTAACTGGAAATACTGAGAGATCAGACTCTGAATCAGCCACTAAATGACCACAACATCACCCAATCAGAGTTTCCCCTGCATTTTATGCTTTGCCAGAACAAATGTTCTTCAGAAACAGAGTTAAAGAACTTATGATAATAAACACCGTAAAAAGTAACTGTTCGCATGTCAGCACTTAATGCACCTATTTTTTTTAACCTTCATACAAAAAAGAAATGTGAAATCACCATCAAATAAACAAAGACTCTCGGACTCACCTTATTAATATTAATATCTTTAACTTTGAACTATAACATAGGCTGATTATTCTTATAGATTGAAACAAAAGTGCTTCAGCAGGATAAAGATGTAGCCCCTCATACTTGAAAGCGCTGACATATCAGGTGTGTTTCCATTAGGCGTTTTTTCAATTTCAGTTTCAATTTGCACAATTTGAAGGGTAATGGAAATGCAGCTAGTGACAAATGCTGTAACGTATACTGAAATATCGGAAATGTGTTTAAAAATCATATCACTGTTTTTGAAAAAAAATTATATATATATAATTTTAGATATTGAATTATTGTCCAGGCTAACCAGAGAGTGTTTTGAAAAAAAACGTTTAAGAGCCATTTTCAAATGGATGTGTCATGTGTCATTCAATAAATATAAATCCTTATGTATTAAAAGAAAGATATTTCCACATGACTCTAAAGTTGAATCCAGATATTACTGTTATGTAGTGACACACTACTTAAATCATCTTTGTGAGCAAAGGGTGGTGACTAGATAAAAAAAGACTGATAAACTGGACAAATCATGTTTCTCTATAAATCTAGTGTGTTGCACAGGTTTCTGTGATGTTTGCTTATGGCACAGAAGAGATCATTAACCTGACAGAAAAACAATGAAAGTCTATGAGATGAGTTCACACAACCAAGTGTGTGTGTGTGTGTGTGTGTGTGTGTGTTTGTAGACCTACACTTTCGTGGTCCAGCTGTCATCCTCTTCTCTCCTCCATGATCCACACTATAAACACACAAACACACATTAATGTAGATGTGCATCATTCACACACATGTTCAGTATAATGTTTGACATACTTGAGTATCTGCAGTTTATAGTTTGGATCCTGCAGTTTGTGTTTGAGCAGCTGGACTCCTGATTGTCCTGGGTGATTGTAGCTCAGATCCAGCTCTCTCAGGTGTGAGGGGTTTGAACTCAGAGCTGAAGACAAATAACCACAGCCTTTCTCTGACACCATACAGCCAGACAACCTACAGACAGACACAATCAGAACATCTACAGACATATAGACAGATCATCTACAGACACACATAGTCAGACAACTTACAGACACACACAGACAGATCACCTACAGACACAGTCAGGTCATCTACAGACACACGACAGATCACCTACAGACACAGTCAGATCATCTACAAACACACACACAGACAGATCACCTACAGACACAGTCAGGTCATCTACAGACACACACAGACAGATCACCTACAGACAAACACACACACACACACACACACACAGTCAGATCATCTACAGACACACACACACACACACACACAGTCAGATCATCTACACACACACACACACACACACACACACACAGTCAGATCCTCTACACACACACACACACACACACACACACACACAGTCAGATCACCTACACATGCACAAAGTCAGATCATCTACAGACACACACAGTAAGATAACCTAAAGACACACAGTCAGATCATCTACAGACACACACAGTCAGATCATCTTTAGACACACATCAACAATGTGATCAGTTGACTGTAAATGATCTCTTATATGTTTTTTATACCTCAGTATCTGCAGCTGACAGTTTGTGACTCTTCAGTCCATCAGAAATAAACTTTACACCAGAGTCCTGCAGGTCATTGTTACTCAGATCCAGCTCTCCCAGGACACAGTTTGAGGATTGTAGAGCTGATGACAATCTCCTCACAACACTGAGCAGTGAGATTACAGCCAGCAAGACTGAAAGAGAGCAGAACACACAGAGCAACAGTCAGATCATCTACAAAAACACATCAGCATTATGCCTGGCTAACTGTACATTCAATTAAACTCAATTACACTTTATTGTTGGAATCTCTTCTAAAAACTGTCTTGCATCTCACAGTGCGTACTGTCTCACATCAATTCACATCAATACACTTCCACACCAATTAATAACCAAACAGTATAGTAGAAACATAATACAAAAAAAAAAAAACATATATAAACACACAGCTACAGTGCATTCGTATAGTCCTTTCTATTTTCCAGAGCCCAGAGGCCTATTTAGACCCCCAATTCTGATTTATTAATTTTACAGACTGATAAACAAAAGATTTACATAATCTGTTCAATCTAGCAAATGCAACTCTAAGCCTTGTGTTTGAAGGCAAAAATTTATATTCCTCATACAAAATGTAAAAAGGGTCAGACATAATTTTTCCCTGACAAGACCAACATTTTTTTGTATACAGATCTTGAAAACTTGGCAATTTTAGAACAAATAGATAGCAATCTAGCCTGTCAAGCATTTGAGATGAACAGAGAGACAACTATACCATGCATGCACATATTCCATATTACACAACACTCTGTATTACAGATTGAAACAACAACAAGATCTGCTTATTTGCTCCAAATGACCTTAGACTTCTAAGAAAATCGAAACGTTGTTGTACCTTACAACAAAGATAGTCTATATGTGCACTCCATGATAAAGCAGCATCCACACAGACACACAGATTTTTATAGGAAGACACTTGTTCAATCTGAATATTATGTACAGGTACATATGTACAGAGCCATCGCCTCAGCCACCTGTTGTTCTCACCTGGATTCCTCGTTTATCGGACTCCGATAATAAATTCCATTACTCATTTACTTGCACTTGCTTCCTCACTCTTATTTACCGTTACAGAACGCTCTGACCAATCATGGAAGCAGCAAGTTCCACATCACTCTCAGAATTCATCCAACACAGTGTCACCTGCATGGATCAGGAGAGCATCGTCAACACCGGACGCGCTGTCCAAGCGCTGGTGACACAGGTGTCCGAGCTCACCCAGCAGATACAACAGCTGACCACTCCCGCTGCGCCACCCGCACCGTCTGTTCCCTGGGCTGTCCCTGAACCCAACTACTGGCCGGAATCAGGCCTACCTGTTCCCGAGAACTACTCCGGTGAGCCCAACTACTGCAGAACATTCTTGACCAAGTGTTCCAAGCATTTCTCCCTGCAGCCTCGCACCTTCGAGACCGAGGAGTCCAAGGTGGCGTTCGTGCTGACTCTGCTTTCCGGGGAAGGCCGCCCTGTGGGGAACGGCGGTGTGGGAGAACCGAGACCCATGCTGCGCCTCGTTCCACTCCCTCTCCGAGGAGATGAAGAGGGTCTTTGACCGAGCAGTGGCCAGCAAGGAGGCGGCCCGCGAGCTGACTGAGCTCAAGCAGGGGAATCACTCCGTGGTGGATTACTCCATCAAATTTCGCACCTTGGCGGCCGCGTGCAAGTGGAACGAGGAGGCGCAGTGGGATATGTTCCTGCATGGGTTGGCCGACCGTGTTCATAAGGAGCTCTACCTCCTCGAGTTGCCAACCAGCCTCAACGGACTCATCGACTTGGCGCTTCGCGTGGATGCTCGCATCGATCGCCTGGGGGCGCACGTCAGTCCTACACGTCTCCCCAGCAACATTGAGAGTGGCAGCTCGAGCAGAGAGAACACGGCCGGTCCCGTCTTCGATCACGAACCCATGCAAGTGGGTAGAGCTTGACTGACCCGGGAGGAGAGAGAGAGGCGGAGGTCCCGAGGACTTTGCCTTTATTGCGGCGGCTCTGGACATTTTCTACTCTCCTGCCCAGTAAAAGAGCCAGCCCGGTAGTAAATTTGAGGCTACTATCGGGTGGGATCTCCGCCGGGAAGTCCTCAACATCATCCACTCTCCTTTCCGGTGAAACTGAGATGGGCTAATAACACGCACACTTGTCACACCCCTTCTGGACTCGGGAGCCGACGGTAACTTCATGGACACCACTCTTGCACAACACCTGAGACTCCCGATCACTCCTCTATCACACCAGATCACTGTCAGCGCACTCAATGGCCAGGAACTGCCATTAATTACCCACACTACTGGACCTATAACTCTTCTCACCTCCGGCAACCACACCAAAACCCTTCCCATCCTCCTCATGGACTCCCCTGTGGCACCCATTGTCCTTGGTCACCCCTGGCTAGTCAAACACAACCCACGAGTGGACTAGGGTTCCAACACCATCACCTCTTGGAGTGAATGTTGTCATGAGTCTTGTCTGGTTTCTGCTTGTCCTGCTGTGTCTGTTTTTCAGGAGGAGGCAACGGTTTTGTCAAATGTGCCCGCGGAGTACCTGGACCTGAAGGAAGTGTTCAGTAAGTTCAGCTGCTTCTCTCCCTCCGCATCGTCCCTATGACTGTGCCATAAAGTTAGTTCCAGGTAAGTCTCTGCCTAAAGGCAAACTTTTCTCTCTTTCAGTTCCTGAGAGGGAGGCCATGGAGAAAAATATTTCTGATTCTCTAGCATCGAGGTTCATCCGCCCTTCCTCTTCTCCAGTGGGGGCTGGATTCTTTTTTGTGGGGAAGAAGGATGGTTCTCTGCCACCTTGTATTGATTACTGAGAGCTGAACAACATCACGGTAAAGAATACGTATCCTTTGCCTTTGATGTCTTCAGTCTTCGAGAGGTTACAGGCAGCATCCGTCTTCACAAAATTGGATTTACGTAACGCTTATCATTTGGTCCGCATCAGAAAGGGGGATGAGTGGAAAAAACCGCTTTTAACACTCCCAGAGGGCACTTTGAATATTTGGTGATGCCGTTTGGGCTCTCCAATGCGCCTGTAGTTTTCCAAGCACTCGTTAATGACGTGTTGAGAGATATGGTAGATCAGTTCATATATGTTTACCTGGATGACATACTGATTTTTTCCTCGTCTCTCCAGGAACACGTGCAACACGTCAGACAAGTGCTCCGGAGGTTACTAGAGAATGGGCTTTTTGTCAAGGCGGAGAAATGCGTATTTCATGCACAGTCTGTTTCCTTCCTAGGTTACATCGTCTCGTCTGAGGGACTACGTATGGATCCTGACAAGGTTAAGGCTGTGATAGATTGGCCAAGTCCAGATTCCCGTAAGGACCTACGGCGGTTTCTGGGGTTCACCAATTTTTATCAGCATTTTATTCGCAATTTCAGCCAACTGGTCTCACCTCTGACTGCCTTGACCTCCCCCAGAACTACGTTCAGGTGGTCGAATACAGCCGAAACTGTATTCTCCAACCCCAGGAGCCGCTTCGTTTCGGCTCCCATCTTAGTCGCCCCTGATCCACACGTCAGTTCGTGGTAGAGGTTGACGCATCAGAGGTGGGAGTAAGTGCAGTTCTTTCCCAACGCGCTGCCTCAGACGACAAGATGCATCCTTGCGCGTTCTTTTCCCCATCGTTAATCTCCTTCCGAACGTAATTATGACAATGGTAACAGAGAGTTGTTGGCCGTCAAATTAGCATTGGAGGAGTGGCGTCATTGGTTGGAGGGGTCGGGGGTACCTTTCATCGTCTGGACCGATCATAAGAATTTAGAATATATTAGAACTGCCAAAAGACTCAACTCCAGGCAGGCTCAGTGGGCACTGTTTTTCAGTCATTTAGATTTTTCTCAATCGTACCGCCCGGGTTCCAAAAACGTCAAACCCGATTCTTTGTCACGTATTTTTGATCCATCCGAACGCCCGGTGACTCCCGAGTGTATTTTACCTGAGAATATAGTCATCTCATCACTCATATGGGAGGTCAAATCGAAGGTCAAGACGGCCTCAGAAGGGGTAATGCCTCCGCCCGGGTGTCCCCTGAACCGATTGTTTGTTCCGGAGGAGTGACGGTCCGACGTTATTCAGTGGGGTCACTGCTCCAATGTCGCTTGTCACCCAGGAATAAGCCGCACTAGATGCTTGGTTAGGCAACGATTCTGGTGGCCACTTATGGCTCGTGACATTCACGATTTTATGTTGGCCTGCTCAGTTTGCGCCAGTGGTAAGGAGTCTAACTGACCTCCGGATGGGTTTCTTCAACCGCTGTCTGTCCCTTCGAGACCCTGGGCCCACATCGCTCTAGATTTTGTTACCGCCCTCCCGCCCTCTAATGGCATGACGGTCGTTTTGACTGTAGTGGACCGATTCTCGAAGGCGGCACATTTCATCCCCTTGCCCAAATTACCCTCAGCCAAGGAGACAGTGGTTACTGTAATTGATCACGTCTTTCGATTACATGGCCTCCCGGTAGACGTGGTTTCTGACAGGGGATCTCAATTTGTGTCCAAATTTTGGAGGGAGTTTTGTAAATTATTGGGAGCGATGGTTAGTCTGTCTTCGGGTTATCATCCGCAGTGCAACTGTCAGTCTGAGCGGGCCAACCAGGATTTGGAGAGAACGTTGTGATGTTTGGTCTCCAAGAATCCTTCTTCCTGGAGTCAGCAACTCTCTATGGTTGAGTACGCTCATAACTCGCTACCAGTGTCATCCACGGGCCTCTCCCCGTTTGAATGTAGTATAGGTTACCAGCCACCTATTTTTCCTAGTCTGGAATCTGAAGTCGCGGTCCCCTCTGCTCACGCATTTGTCCAGAGGTGCCACCGCACGTGGACCAGAGCCTGCGAGACTCTGCTCCAAGTGAGGGCGCGCACCAAGGCCAAGGCCAGTCGTCACCGGTCTAAGCCTCCCGTATACGTCGTGGGTCAAAAAGTGTGGCTTTCTACCAACAACATTCCGCTCCATTCCGTTTCTAATAAGTTAGCTCCCAAATTTATTGGCCCGTTCCCTGTCACCAAGATCATTAGTCCGGTGACAGTCCGCCTCAAACTACCTCCGGCGTACAGGAGGATTCATCCCACCTTCCATGTGTCCAAAATTAAACCTTTGTTTTATTCACGAATTAACCCGCCCACCCCGGTAACCCCCCTTATTGCCCTGTGTTTCGTCTTGTGTTTGTCAGAGCGTTGTTTGCTGTTTTCTCTGTGTGTTGATCCTCGCTGTTCGTCTGACCTCTGGAACCCCGTCCACCCTTCACCAACGGATGCTACTACTCACCACCACGGATCGCTCATCTCAGGCCTGTGTCACGCTCTCCTGCTGCCTCGCCTCCCCGCCACTTCCTGGATCACTGGAACCACCTGTTGTTCTCACCTGGATTCCTCGTGTATCTGACTCCGATAATAAATTCCTGTTTCATTACTTGCACTTGCTTCCTCACTCTTATTTACCATTACATCATGTTCAAAGGTGGAGTTTATCCGAGTTAGGAGACGGTCAGCACCGCTTCTCATTCCCCATGTTTCATATCAAGCTACCAGCTAATATCTGCATTTTAAAAAATTTACAACAATTTTTAAACTATTTTAAAACCAGCGAGTGTCTGAAATAACATACGACTGCGATCTAATGGGAATTCTATTCATTTTGTGAGGCCGAAATTTATTATATACCATGCTAAAGCCTACGTATGCTAACCATCCTTTATAATAATAAATACACGTTATACTTCTGAAAATACCAGAGACCGCTGGAAGAACTTAGACAAATCATATATGATTAATAATTTTTTTATTTGGTTTCTTGTTCTGTCTTTGTCCTGTGTCTTTGCTGATATCGGACTTCTGCGTCCACATATGTAATAAATTTCATATCCGTTTAATAACTCCTTTGGCTGAAAGGATAACAGTGTAGTGAGGCAGGACAGCGCCCAAACATCCTCACATTATATAATTTCATGGAAAATTAATATAAAGTCTCATTCTTTCTAAAGTTGAAACCTATGGGTTTATCGGTGTTTTTCTAATGTGTTATACGTGTATGCCTATGTACTTAAATGAACTGAGTTGTTTTGTGCATTTCTGTAATTACAAATAAATGAAGCACGATATTATACAGAATATAATTTCTGTTTTTATGTGATCTGAAGAGCACTGTCTGTTTTCTTCACCGTGCGTGAGTGTCATTAAACAAAGCGATCATATCGTGATCAAACATATCTCCTGCCATTCCATATATATAAAAAATGAGAGAAACTTTTTTTCTACACATGAAATATGAAAGCAAATAGACATATGATTGTGACAATATATTTTGTATGTGTTTTTATGCAGCTCATGGTATTTTCATAACAATAAAGGATGTTTATGACAAATGATAAGCGGGTGTATATCTTAAGATAGATGGTTTGTGTTTCTGGCATAGAACCAAACTTTATTTATCTTAATTGAGCAGCAGACGATGTTAACTCCATATACGAGATACATATCTGAGGTTGTTGGTCAGAGCCACCTAGCGTGCAGAGAGAATTAGCAGAAGACGATCTATTGTTCGTGCTCGATGTGAAAGCACTGTTCGTCCGCGATTCACAAATAGTACCAATGAATAAGATAAGGATTAACTTCCATTTGAATAATTTTTGTCAGTAAAAGGTCTGATTGGATAGTACTGAATGCAGAGGTAAAGTCCAAAAGAAGGGCCCAAGCTACAGTTTTAGCCTTATCCAGATGTTTCAAAATCAATGTAATAACGTTACCACTGCATCTTCAGTACTGCGATTTTGCTTATACAGTACGCAAAGTGGTATCTAATTCATCCTCTACTAAATTTAAAAGCTGTTTTACCACTATTTTCTCTAAAGTCTTCATAACAACAGGTGTTGAGGCTATAGGCTGATAATCACCTAGCTCCTCCACCCCTACTTTCTTTGAGAGGTATTACATACTAGGGATGTAAATCGGAGGATTCGTCACAATGCGATATCGTGTGTCGAGCGTCTTTATGCTGCAGCTGCTGCTGATTTAATGACGAGTTTCACATGTGACTGGGTTGTGTTTACCACAGTGCTAACAGACATTTTACTTGACTATCTACTGTATTGAAAAGACATGTTGTGACTCCTTTAAGATTCTGGCCTGTTATTTAGAAGAAAATCTCTCATCCAGGAACATTTATTTTAAAGGTTTCGGATTCATTATTAAATATGATAGTTTAGTTAATGATGAAACACTCACAGAGCTTTTCTGCAGTTGATCACAGCTGGTATCAGTCTTCTTCTCCCCTCAGCTGATGTGTTGTATTTCTTGAGGTCCAGCTCATCCAGCGGCTCCTCTGACATCTGAAGCATGTAGGAGATTGCTGAGCAGTGAGCAGGAGAGAGTTTCTCTGAGTGTTTGTCTGATTTCACAAACTCCTGAATCTCTCTGAACAGAGTCTGATCTTTCACTTCCAGCAGACAGAGGAACAGATTGATGGATTCACCAGCTGAGAGAGGAGGATGTTTAAAATAATCATCAACATCATCATTTTTGATCTTCATTTTAATGTACAGTGTGTTTTCTCTGATGCTCTCTGAGCTGTTCTCTGTGTGTGTCAGTAGATCCTGTAAGAGTCTCTGATTGGACTCCAGTGAGACACCCAGCAGGAACCGCAGGAACAGATCCAGATGTCCATTCTCACTCTCAACAGCTTTATCTACTGCTGATGTTAGTAGATTATACAGAGAGACTTTATTCAAACTGTATCTGAATCTTTTATCAAGAAACTCCAGTGGCTTATTGTTCTTTGTTAAACAGCAGTAAAGCAGATAGAAAGCAGCGAGAAACTCCTGAATGCTCAGATGGATGAAGCTGTAGACTTTCCTCTGATGAATCACAGATTCCTCCTTAAAGATCTCAGTGCAAATCCCAGAATACACTGAGGTGTCAGTGAGGTCTATGCCGCTCTCAATCAGGTCCTCCTCATAGAACATTACATTGCCCTTCATTAGCTGTTTGAAAGCCACTTCAGCAAGTTTCACAATCACATCTCTGTTGGACTGCAGGAGTTTCTCTGGATCTCTCTCTTCATACTTGTGCTTCCTCATGTTGATCTGAATCAGCAGGAAGTGGATGTACATTTCAGTCAGAGTTTGAGGGATTTCTGCACTCAGATCTTCTTCCAGGAGCTTCTGAAGCACAGTGGATGATATCCAGCAGAAGACGGGGATGTGGCACATGATGTGGAGGCTTCTTGCTCTTCTGATGTGTGAGATGATTCTGCTGGCTTGATGCTCATCACTGATCCTCTTCCTGAAATATTCCTCCTTCTGAGGCTCATTGAATCCCTGAATTTCTGTCAGACGGTGGATGTATTTGGAGGGGATCTGATTGGCTGCGGCTGGTCTGGAGGTGATCCAGATGAGAGCAGAGGGAAGCAGCTCTCCTTTCATGAGCTTTGACATCAACACTGATGAAGTCTCAGTCACATCACAAACTTTCTGAGCGTCTGTAAACATCAGTGTGATTCTGCTTTCATCCAGACCATCAAAGATGAACACAACTTTACACTCCTCATAAATCTGTGAGTCCAGATCCTGAAGTTCAGGATGAAAGTCCAGCAGAAGTCTGTGAAGACTGTACTGATGATCTCGGATCAAGTTCAGCTCTCGAAATGGAAGCACAAACATGAAATCTACATCCTGATTGGCTTTTCCCTCGGCCCAGTCCAGAATGAATTTCTGCACCGAGACGGTTTTTCCGATTCCAGCGATGCCTTTAGTAAGAACAGTCTTGATCTGCTCTTTCTCCTCACATCCTGCTTCAGCTGAGGCTTTAAAGATGTCATTGCAGTAGATTGGAGTGTCTTGTGAGTGTTGTGTTCTGGCTGTTTTCTCCATCTGTAAAACCTCATGTTCTTCATTCACTCCTTCTCTCTCTCCCTCTATGATGTACAGCTGTGTGTAGATCCTGTTCAGGAGGGTTTCATTCTCCTGGAGTTTCAGTCCCTCAAATAATCTCTCAAACTTGTTCTTCATGCTGGTTTTGTGCTGCTCTTTGACTCTCTGTAGTTCATCATTCACTGGTGGATCATCTTTATTCAGAGACGCTGTAACGCTCATGTTGTTCAGACAGAAGACAGAGGAGGCTCCTCCAGAGATGCTTCGCTCTCCATCTGCTCTGCTGGAATATCACAAGAACAACAGATTAAACACATCTGAAAATAAAGGATGTGTAAAGTAACATCTAAACCGACAGAGATGTCAGTCTTGTATTTTCAATATTATAATTTGCAAACAATAAAGTAATATATATTTTATTATATAATATATGTACATGTAGGAGCTCATGTGTTCATTGTGTGGAGTTCTCTCTGAGTACACATAGCATTTCAATCACCACCACAAATCAATTCAAACATCACCACATGTTCACCGAGGTCAGGAGTAAGAGGTCACTGCGTCATCACTGAAATTAGGAGGATTATGCACCATTGATGTGTCACTTTTCAGAGACACACAGCTGGGATCTGGAGATATCTTCCTGAAGATCCTGATAAACACACAGAAATCATTCTTCCTTTAGTTCTGTCTGTTGTTTCATTTATTATAAGGAAGGCTGCAACAATAAACGATAAAACAGTTGCTGTGGGAAAGATGCAGAAGCAAGTCGTCTGAAACATCAGAGTGCTTTATATTCAGCTCTTCAGGCGAGAGCACAAGCGTTTACTGCGGTTTGTCCCATTGCATTTTGACAGACGCATCTGCTGTTTAATGCATTTGAGATGTGTTCTCCTGAATGCACAACCTACATTTTACAGTTCAATCCTTCACTGTCAATGTTAGAAATGTTATAAGGCTGTAGAAAGCGTACAAGGCTGTACCCGGTCCCCACCTCGGGTACTCTGACCACATCTCTGTTATGCTAATTCCAGCATACAGACCACTTCTGAAACAAGCCAAACCGGTTCAAAAACTAATCACAGTTTGGCCAGATGATGCTACCTCAAAACTGCAGGACTGCTTTCAGTGCACAGACTGTAACATGTTTAAAGAGGCAGCCACCTACAACAACCTCACAGACCTGCAGGAGTACACTGAAACTGTGAGTGCTTATATCAGAAAGTGCATTGATAATTTTTCATACACCAAGACCATCACCACACGTGCAAACCAGAAGCTGTGGATGACAGCAGAGGTTCGTGGGCTGCTAAAGACCAGAGATGAAGCATTCAGTTAAGGAGATAAAGCAGCCTTCAAAACAGTAAGAGCCAATCTGTCCTGTGGCATCAAAAATGCAAAACGGTCATATGCTCAAAAAATCAACAATCACTTCACAGACAGCAGAGACACACGGAGCCTGTGGCAAGCCATTCAGACCATCACTGATTACAAGCCCCCGCCACAGGCCTGTGATGACGACACATCCCTCCCAGATGCACTCAACCACTTTTATTCACGGTCTGAAATGCAGAATGACACACCTGCACAAAAACAGCCCATACCTCCCAACGACCAGGTGCTCTGTCTGTCTCCGGCCAATGTAAGGAAGACCCTATCTAGGATTAACCCCTACAAGGCTACGGGTCCTGACAACATACCTGGCTGTGTACTGAGAGACTGTGCTGCACAGCTGACAGATGTCCTAACAGATATCTTCAACACCTCACTGAGCCAGGCAGTCATCCTCACACATCCACAACCATCATACCGGTACCAAAAAAATCACCTGTGTGCTGTCTAAATGACTACCGTCCCATAGCACTGACTCCAATCATGATGAAGTGCTTTGAGAGGTTAGTCATGCAAAACATCAAAACCAGCCTCCCTAACACACCGCTCTACAGACGATGCAATCTCCTCCACCCTCCACCTGGCTCTTCACCACCTAGAAAATAAAGACTGGAAAATTGTCAGAATGCTGTTCATCGACTTCAGCTCAGCATTCAACACAATAATACCATAACAGCTCATAAACAAACTAAACCTGCTGGGCCGTAACAATTCCCTCTGTAATTGGATCCTGGACTTTCTAACTGAAAGACTTTTGTCAGGTCCATGTTGGCCACAACACCTCGAGCACTACCACACTGAGCACAGGTGCTCCACAAGGCTGTGTGCTCAGCCCGCTGCTCTTCATGCTGCTGAACCATGACTGCACTGCCAAGTTCAGCTCCAACCACATTATCAAGTTTGCAGATGACACAACGGTGGTAGGTCTCATCAGCAACAGCGATGAAACGCACTACTGAGAGAAAATGGCACAACTGGCTGAATGGTGTGGCACTAACCACCTGTCCCTCAATGTGAGTAATACAAAGGAGGTTATGATGGACTTCAGGAGAAACTCCATTGATCACTCCCCAGTGACCATCGACAGCTCGACTGTGGAGAGAGTCAGCAGCACTAAATTCCTGGGGGTGCACATAACAGAGGATCTCACCTGGACCACCAACACCATGTCACTCTCCAAAAAGGCACAACAGCGCCTACACTTTCTCCGCCGGCTAAAAAAAAGCAAGTCTCCCTCCACCCATCCTCACCACATTCTACAGAGGAACCATAGAGAGTTGTGCTGACCAGCTGCATCACTGTCTGGTACGGGAACTGTAGTGCAGCAGACCGCAAGACCCTCCAGCGGACAGTGAACACAGCTGCAAAGATCATCAGTGCCCCTCTCCCCTCCATCCTGGACATTTTCCTCACACGATGCTCCAGCAAAGCCAACAGTATCGCGAAGGACACAACCCATCACTCCCACAGTCTCTTCCAGCTCCTACCATCAGGAAGACGGTACCGGAGCATCAGAGCCCGCTCCGCCAGACTGCTCCACAGCTTTTTCCCCCAAGCTGTGAGAGCCCTGAACTCAAATCACCCTGCCCTCCTCTGAAACCCCACACAAACCCCCACTACCTCCTGAAACATGGACTATCTCACCTCCTCCACCCCCCAAACCATACCACATCACAGAAAAACTGTCTGAAACATCATTTTTTGTGAAATTCTCCTCTATGCGCACTAGACACTTTTCACACACACTGCTGTGTGTACATAATCACACAAAGACTCAAATATGTTTACATGCTCATGCACTACTAATCATCTTGCACTGTTCCCCAGGCAGCTGCTTGACTTACCATGTTTCTCTTTGCACATGTACAGTATTATGTGAAGCATTCGTACAGTCTATATACATATATTTTTTCTGATTCAATCTATGTATAGGTAAACATTTATATATAGTATATTCATATTAAAAAATCTGTCAGTAGGTTAGTTGTGTATAGGTACAGTGTTTATGTGTAGCATTTGTATAGTTTGTATTTAGTTTTTTTTTTAGTTTGTGTAGCGCCCCCTACCTGTCTTTATGTTGATTAAATAGGGCAGCGCACCAGATTCATTAACTATGTGCCTACAGATGTTGAAGTTAGGCCCCTCTGGTGTCACAAATTAATTACTTCTCCTTTAGAAGTTATTAATAATTATGTACTATACTCAAATGTAATATATATAATATATTATCTATATACTATAATAAATAGTCAAGCACAAACTCTTAGATAAGTAACCAAAATATAAAGAATTTAATTAGAACAAAAACAGAAAGTCAAAGATAGAATTTGAATGCTGTGATGTATTCACACAATCACATAGACTTTAGATCTGACCAAATTAACCCCCCCAAAAAGCTATATCTCAGGGGACAGGAGTACAGGAATGGTCTCTGTAACAAAACACTCAGAATTAAAGGAACGAGTGACTTCACTTGAAATGAAATGTACAAACTTATTCACTCTGGATGTCAGAAATCACTTAGAATATTCACAGTTAATAAGCACGCTGAATAAACACAATATGAAAGAAAATTAAACTTTGTGGGCCCACATACACAAACATAAACATACACACACACCGTTGCAGGCCTGGATCGTAGCTTGTGTTCGTGGTGGCCGGGAAACTGACAAATGGCCCCTTCACTCTCCTGAGCACAAACAAAATCAACACTGGTACCTCAATTTGATGTGTGAAGCAAACCGCGATCCTGGACTCCTGTATTAGGCCTCCCGCAGCTCCTCGGTCTTGCTCTCTCGCCCGCCGAGGAAACGCTCCTCCCACACAGCCAGAGGAACCCCAAATATCGCGGGTATTTGGGGCGCTATCTGGTCCTCAATTTCCCCTGCGTCGTGCAGGAAACAACACTGCTTCACGGATCAATCGGTTCTGTTTAAATGTTCCGCTAATTTAACAGTCCGGTTCAGATGAATGACGTGTACAGGATATTAACGAACAGTCCGTGCGCGTGACTGACGATTAAAGATACCGGAATGTCGTATAAACACTCACAGCGAACTCACAATAAACACAAATAAATATGAATCATGTCTTTCACACGATATCAATATTACAGTTCAATATTTTAAACTTGTAAAACTCGTAAATCATTCACAACTCTATTTTCGCATACAGCGCGTCTCTCTCCTAGCCTGCATATACTATCCCCTCCCCGCCTTGTCAATCACCCCCCTCAACAACCACTCACTCAAAAAACAGAAGACATAGCCGCGGGCGGGACTTAACTCTCTTGAACCAATAAAATAAAGAAAGACCTAACTTGTAGGTTAAAACTACGTGTGTAAAACAATCTAACTTGATATATGCTCGCGTTCTTAAAAGAATACACATTTATTTATATATCAATATATAAAGCAGTAAACTCATTACCTGTAGAATATTATTCTAATGGGTTACATTTATTTATAGGTAAACATTAATATATAGTATTTAAGGTCAAAATCTGTCAGTAGGTTTGTTGTGTATAGGTATAGTATTATGTGAAGCATTCGTATAGTCTGTATTTTTTAGTTTATGTATAGGTAAACATTTATTTATAGTATATTTATTGTCAAAATCTGACAGTAGGTTAGTTGTGTATAGGCTTTTACTGTTTTACTTCATTGTTGTATGTCTGTATTTATGTAGCACCGTGGTCCTGTGAGGCACGACATTTCGTTCCACTGTATGTCCAGCGGAAATGACAATAAAGCTCAACTTGAACTTGAACTTAAACTTGAAAGTTCTGCGATTATTTCTATTCTGTATTACCCAAGTAGAAATCTCCATTAAACTCCACAGACATCAGTGAAGGAGCGTCGATGCATGTCAAACACGTGGCATGCAGCAGAACAGGAGCGCAGTAATTATGATTTAAATATACATTCTGCTAAAATATTTCTTGATAAAAATTAAATGTAGGTTTACAGTTGGTAATGGTGTTTTTATTTGAGCAGTACCAGTAACGGCTGTTTCACACATACTCTGTTTGCAGTGTGTATATTTTCCGCGCTCATGTTAACAGATGAAAGCGTTCACACTGCACACGTTGAGGTCCAGCAGTGTTTTCAGGAGCAGTCTGCAGCAGTGCAGAGATCCAGTCTGTTTCTGCTGTGCTGCATGCACTGAATTAAAGTCAAAGCGCATTGTTCATGGTAAATATGAACATGGACTGACACGCAAAAGTAGTCATTTCACAATAAATAGATATAATTAATGTCTACTGTGTTTCACTGTCAACACATATGACTTTTGGTTAGGTTTAAAACAAAGAAAAGTGTACTTTTAGGTAAATAGGGCAACATTATAAATGTACTTGTGGACAACATTGGGCAGGATGAGGATGAACGTTTATTTAAAATAATGATTAAAAAGAATTACTTTTTATGAAAAAAAAGATAGAAATTTTATTAATGAATCTTTTTTAGGATGCGTTCATACTTGTAGTTGGTTTGTTTGGTCCAGACCAAAAAAGAAAACGATACATTTGGTCCTGGTCTGCTTAGCATTCACACTGGCGTTTTTGACAGCGACCCTAAAGATACTGAACTTAAAGGCGTAGTGATGCGTTCACACCTGATTGGTCGGGATGAATGACGTATATTCCGTGACCGAACTCACCCAAACAGAAGGTGTGTTCGATTGAAAAGACATATGATTTTATTTTCACCACCTGTGAACTCACGGAGAGCTCATAAAAGGCACTTCACCTCCATGTTTGCCCTCTGCTTATTTTATTGCTCGTTCTGCGTCGTCAAATCATGTTGCATAGCAATCGCATCTTTTCATTACAGTACATCCTGTTTTTGGTTCCAGAGCGTCAGGGCTTCCACAAATCTTTCAGGTAGTGTGTGAGGGAAAGATTTATTACAGTACATCGCTCAGGACATGCAAACAGTTGTTTCATTCATCACCCTCAAATGTGGCTTATCATCTGAAACATCATCTGCTTTATTTACTGTGTGTGTTACCCTGGTAAATACGTGCTGAAGTGGCGCTTGGTTTTGCGTTTGCCTATCGCGGGACTGCCCAGTTTCGGTCTGCTAAATAGGGAGGCGTGACCAAAGCCAGTGAAAGTACTTAATTAGCTGTTTTGGAAATGCTTGTCAGAAGAAACAGCTGAGTAACAGAGAAGGACAGCAGTTTGTAAGTGTTTTGCCTCGTTTTCTCATTAGACTACTGCGTGATCGTCGTTGCTAGGAAAACTTTGCTTTATTTACTGTGTGTCTTACCCTGGTAAATACGTGCTGAAGTGGCGCTTGGTTTTGCATTTGCCTATCGCAGGACTGCCCAGTTTTGGTCTGCTAAATAGGGAGGCGTGACCAGCTGACTTCAATCACAGATAATCAGGCAAATATATAAGTGGTAGGTTTTCACCGCGGCAGCCCTCGTGTGAAGCCTCCTCGTGTGAAGACCGACGAGTGTAAAGACCATCGACTCTACCTGGGCGACTCCACCAAGGAAGGACACCGACGGGGCACTTGAGTATTGCTTTTCTCCCCTTTAATTTTTGTATAGCTTGTCCTCAAATACTTATTTCGGTCACTTGTAGTCACTATGTGCTTTCAGATCTCTACTATCACTACCAACACTCGGAGAGCACGCTACGTACGTCAAAGAAAGGCCTGCCTGACAAATCTATGGCCTGTCCCTCTGACCTCTACTACTACGCTCTCTATTCCAGTTGATCTCTGGAACTGCCAGTCTGCTGTTAACAAAGCAGACTTCATTTCTTCTATTGCTACTCATTCCGGTCTCAACCTCATGGCACTGACTGAGACTTGGATCAAACCTGAAGACACTGCCACTCCCGCAGCCCTCTCCACTCATTTCACTTGTTCCCACACCCCTCGTACGACTGGGAGGGGTGGAGGTACTGGTCTTCTTATATCGAAAGATTGGAAATTTGATCTTCAACCATCACCTACAGGTAACGGTTCATTTGAATCACATGCAATTACTGTAACCCAGCCTGTTAAAATCCACTTTGTGGTCATTTATCGTCCCCCAGGTCAACTGGGAAACTTCTTGGAGGAGTTGGATGTGCTGCTATCAAACTACCCTGAAGATGGTACTCCTCTGGTACTGCTTGGTGACTTCAACATCCACCTAGATAAACCCCAGGTTGCTGACTTCAACACTCTGCTCACCTCATTTGATCTCAAGCGAGTGTCTACTACAGCGACTCACAAATCAGGCAACCAACTGGACCTCATCTACACACGCTGTTGCTCCGTGGACAACTCTTTAGTTGCTCCACTGCACACCTCAGGCCACTTCCTCATTACTGCTAGCCTAGCACTTACTCCTGAATCGGCACACACTCCAACGCAGGTCACCTTTCGACGGAACCTACGCTCACTCTCTCCATCTCGCCTATCCTCTGTGGTTTCATCCTCACTTCCTCCATTCCCTCAGTTTTCAGCTCTGGGCACGAACAGTGCTACGGACACTTTTTGCTCCACTCTAACCTCTTGCTTGGACAACTTTTGCCCACTGTCATCTAGACCAGCACGCACCACCCCATCTGCCCCCTGGCTGTCCGATGTTCTCCGTGAACATTGCTCTAAACTCAGGGCTGCAGAGAGGAAATGGCATAAATCAAGAAACTCTACCGACCTCGGTGTGTATCAGTCTCTCCTCTCTTCCTTCTCTGCAAATGTCTTCACTGCTAAAACATCATACTATCACAACAAAATTAACAACTGTTGTGACGCTCAGACACTCTTCAAAACCTTCTCTTCTCTTCTTTATCCGCCACCACCTCCTCCACCATCGACTCTTACAGCTGAAGACTTTGCAGTTTTCTTTACAAATAAGACAAGAACCATCAGTGACCAATTCTCCACACCGCAGACTGAGGATAACTTCACAACGACTAATGCACACTCTCTCTCCATCCTTCTCTCCACTCTCAGAGACGGACGTTTCCAAACTTATCCTGTCCAGTCATCCTACTACTTGTCCACTTGATCCGATCCCCACTCACCCTCGTTCAAGCGATTTCTTCTTCAGTCATACCTTCACTTACTCACATTATCAACTCCTCTCTTCACTCTGGAACATTTCCCTCAGCATTTAAGCAGGCTCGGGTAAGCCCACTGCTGAAGAAACCATCTCTAAATCCAGCAATTCTAGAAAACTACAGACCGGTACCCCTTCTTCCATTCATTGCAAAGACACTTGAACGAGCTGTGTTCAACCAGCTGTCTATGTTTCTTGTACAGAACAAACTCCTGGACAGCAACCAATTTGGCTTCAAAAGCGGCCACTCAACTGAGACTGCCCTGCTCTCGGTTACTGAAGCCCTGCGACTGGCAAGAGCAGCTTCAAAATCCTCAGTACTCATTTTGCTGGACCTGTCTGCTGCTTTTGACACTGTTAATCACCAGATTCTCCTGTCCACCCTCAGAAAGATGGGCATCTCTGGAACAGCACTCCAGTGGTTTAAGTCCTACTTTTCTGATAGATCCTTCAGGGTGTCTTGGAGGGGTGAAGTTTCTAAGTCACAAAAACTTGCTACTGGCTACTTGCAAGGCTCAGTACTTGGACCACTTCTCTTCTCCATCTACATGACGTCATTAGGATCTGTCATTCAGAAGCATGGCTTTTCCTATCACTGCTACGCTGATGACACTCAACTCTACTTCTCATTCCAACCAGATGACCCAACGGCAGTTGCTCGCATTTCAGCCTGTCTGAGTGACATTTCTAGCTGGATGAATGACCATCACCTTCAGCTCAACCTTACTAAGACAGAACTGCTGGTGGTTCCAGCTAACCCAACGTTTCATCACAACTTCTCTATACAGCTGGGTTCGTCAACCATAACTCCTTCCAGGACACCCAGAAACTTAGAAGTTGTGATGAATCATCAGTTCAGCTTCACAGACCATATTGCTACGATGACCCGGTCCTGCAGATTTGCCTTATACAACTTTAGGAAGATTAGACCCTTTCTGTCAGAGCAAGCCACCCAACTTCTTGTCCAAGCTCTTGTTCTCTCCAGACTGGACTACTGTAATGCTCTCCTGGCGGGCCTTCCTGCATGTACTATCAAGCCTCTGCAACTGATCCAGATTGCAGCAGCGAGGGTTGTCTTCAATGAGTCAAAAACAGCTCACGTTACTCCTCTTCTCATCAGGTTACACTGGCTACCAGTAGCCGCTCGCATCAAATTCAAGGTACTGATGCTTGCCTACAAGACGACCACTGGCACAGCACCAACATACCTAAGCTCATTAGTTCAATCTTATGCACCCTCCAGAAGTTTTCGCTCTGCAAGTGAACGACGCCTTGTGGTGCCATCCCAAAGAGGTTCAAAATCACTCTCACAGATCTTTTCCTGGACTGCGCCCAGCTGGTGGAATGACCTCCCGATCTCAATTCGAACAGCTGAGTCTTTACTCATTTTCAAAAAACATCTAAAGACTCATCTTTTTCGGCAGCACTTAACCAACTAATACTAGTACTTACCTTTTCTTTTCTTGTCTATCATATTCTTTTAAAAAAAAAAACCCTGGCTACATGTTCTGTACTAGACTAACTGAGACTTGTCATGGCACTTGTATACCGTTGTTGTTCTCTTGTTATTTTGATTGCTTCTATTGTTCTCATTTGTAAGTCACTTTGGATAAAAGTGTCTGCTAAATGATTAAATGTAAATGTAAACATGTTAGTAGCAGCAACATTACATGCCGCTCGCTCTAACGGTAGCTGCCCGATCACATGAAAATGCGTATCAATACCACGATTTTCTGTTTCTGTTTTGCATTAAGCAGAAATTGACTTTGTGTGCATATGATGCTCAATGGTTAGGATTAAGGCACTGCAGCAAAAAGGGTGTGTGGCTTACCATACTTGGGCACACGTAATTCACTTTCTTTCACTTTACTGGATTATATCTCACCTGGGGTCAGAGGTCACTGAATCATCACTGAATTTAGGAGGATTATACACCATGGATCCATCACTCTTCAGAGACAAACAGCTGTAATCAGGAGATGAAGATCTCTCTCTGTTCTCCATAACCAGAAACTGAACTGCATATGGAAACATAAGAGAACAAATGACACATAATATTGTGATTATTATTCAGGAATTGCAGTGGAAAAAAAAAACAATGCTACACACACAATGAGGTTGAAGAGAATGTGGAGCTTCAGACTCAGCAGCTGCAGCGGTTTGTTCTTCTGAATCCATAAAGTGATGCTTTACTGACTGCAATGAAGAAGATCTGAAGAGTGATCCTCATGAGCATCGTCGTATCTGAGCTCACTGATGCTCTTGTGTCTTACTGAACATATTTGACTTCAGCAGCAGGAGGAAAGCATGAATCTGTTCAGAGCTTGATGTGTTTCTGCTGCTGTAACGTGACATCACTGACACACATCAACTAACTGATCATGACATCTGATGATGATTATTTTCAGAGCTGATGTTTCATTGTTGAAGCGCTGCTGAAAACCCCTCAAATCTCAGACCTGCAGATTATAATATTTTTCAAATGTGTGATATTTGCTCTTCCTCCACAATGAGTTTTAATGTTTTCACCAAACAAACAAGATAAAAAAAATTAATAATACAAATCATGTTCACCCAAATTTCACTGTAATCATAGGGTATGCAATAAATGAAATGCCAAACGAACATACAATAATAAGCCTTTGTTTTTATCAAAAGTAAATCATGACACCACATAAAATTTAAAAATGGTGTAACAATTTATTTAGTTTATAAAATAAATGAACACTAATAAAATAAAGTAACAAACTGACTCCCAATATTTTTTTCCACATCATGCTACAGTTTACAGACTATGAGACATTCACTCTTCCCATAAAGGACTGATTATGGTTCTTTTGTATTGCAAACATGATACTTGACTCTGAACTGCTGCTAATCATTATTCTTTTGTCTATAATATTCTGACCATTAGTGCCGGTCTCACGCCTAGATTGCCTACACGTCATCATTTCATCGTTGTTGTGTTTACATTAACGTTTACGTTAATCTACACCCCGCCTCCAGCAGCGCGAGTCACGTTTACGTTAATCTACACCCGCCTCCAGCAGCGCGAGTCACGTTTACATTAATCTACACCTGCCTCCAGCAGCGCGAGTCACGTTTACATTAATCTACACCCGCCTCCAGCAGCGCGACACGTCTACATTAATCTACACCTGCCTCCAGCAGCCCGAGTCACGTTTACATTAATCTACACCTGCCTCCAGCAGCCCGAGTCACGTTTACATTAATCTACACCCCGCCTCCAGCAGCCCGAGTCACGTTTACATTAATCTACACCCCGCCTCCAGAAGCGCGAGTCCTGTTTACGTTAATCTACACCCGCCTCCAGCAGCGCGAGTCACGTTTACGTTAATCTACACCCTGCCTCCAGCAGCGCGAGTCACGTTTACGTTAATCTACACCCGCCTCCAGAAGCGCGAGTCACGTTTACGTTAATCTACACCCGTCTCCAGCAGCGCGAGTCACGTTTACGTTAATCTACACCCGCCTCCAGAAGCGCGAGTCCTGTTTACGTTAATCTACACCCGCCTCCAGCAGCCCCAGTCACGTTTACGTTAGCTCTTTGTGTGTGTTTAAACTACTGCTGTCACAAAATTTTTTGTATGTTTTCTGCATACAGTATGGAGCCTCACAAATGCCTGGCATCCATAAATGTTTATCTTGGGCTGAAATGCCCAAACTATAGTTAATGTTAATTCCATAGTTTCTGTGGATTTTGAGGTCTTGCCTCAGAAAATTTTGTTTTTGATGTTTGCCCTCAAGTGATCAGCAGTTTAGAGAGAGAGTGTGTGTGTGTGAGAGAGAGATTATGAATGACATTCTTATGTACATTTTAAATTGTTGTATGTTATATTGTAATAAATCCAAAAATAATGTTTGACTAAAAAGGTACTTCACTGAGTCTTTATTGAATCAGAGGAAAATGTTTTGACAGTCATGGTTATCATTGCAACAATCCTGCATTATAATCTTGTTTCAATCCAGATAACCTAAATCTATTGATGGATTATGTTGTATGACTAGATCTGTCCATATTTCCTCAAAACTTACTAGAAGACATCATGTGAGGGTTTTTTTTTTTAAAATCTCCTGGGGAGCATACCCTCTTTTTCACACAGTACAATTTAAGTATAGACTACACAGACTGTTGATAGTGATTACACAGAGAAATTCACAAATTAAGCCCCACACCTTCTAAAAACCCAGCTACATCTCTGATTTGACTCCCACTCCGTGTAATGTATGTGTAGAGAACAAAACACCTTCAATGAAAACCGTAGCATTTTAAATTATGAATAATGTCCATGGCCCCGCTCCTGAAACCTCATGCCACCCCTTTGCCACCCCAGGAAAAAAATCTCTAGATCCGCCACTGAATATTAGAATGTTTGCGGAGCGGGCGGGACTGGACACAAAAATCACAGGAGTGGGCAATAATGGTCAGAAGAAAACAGTCCCTTGAAGTGCTCTAAATAAAAAAAACGTGCACAATCACTGGCGACTGTAAAAAGCAAAAGCCGAATCCCCGACATTTTGGCCGATTCACAAATCCCGGCCAGAGGCATTTTTTTTTTTTTTTTTTCAGATCCAAAAAGAGGACATGTCCGGGAAAAAGTAGAAATATAGCCACTCTGACGTGATGGCAAAGTACAACACAAAGTAGCCTACCTCACGTGGGAAACACTTAACTAATGTAAATCAAGCAAGTTAGTACGCATAGGCCACGAAGTGTTGGCGAAATAACACATTAGCGACCAGAGGGAATAATATGGATTTTTTCCATAAAACTTCTTGCACAAAATAAATTCAAGCACTTTCAAGGACCTCTGTCAATGTATGTTTATTTTCAAAAACTTTCCAGGACCTTGACACTTTTTTTTTCATATTCACAAACTTCCAAGGATTTGAAGGACCCGTGGGAACCCTATCTGAAGTGATGTCGTGAGGGACATCAGACCGAGTCCGTTTTATTTACTTTCACTTTCGATGGAATCCATTTCATGAGCGTCAGTTTTTGTTCTTGTCAGAAAACAACAGCAGCGTAACGATCTCATAAATACACAGACTATCATATAACAGCATGACACGATATTAAATAGGCTATAGTATGATAACTGAACTTACCGTCAAATATGACCCTTTATGAGCGTTTGCGTCCAGCGTCTGTTCGGTTCTAACGGAGAAGTCTAGAAACACGATCAGATTAAAAAAGTCACATGTAAACACGTCAGTCGGATTGAATTGGCCAGATCCGACTAAAATTTCGAGCGGATTGTAAATGGTGGTTTATTCCTTTTGTAATCCGAGCGAGAGGATATGCAAACACGTCATGGGATTGAAAAGCGAAACTGCAAAGTACTGCACATGCGCAGTACTGCAGTCAGCCAGCCGCGATTGAAATTGATATGCGCGCGTATTACCATGATTACGGTAACTGCAGGAACACACACACACACACACACACACACACACACACACACACAGAGAGAGAGAGAGAGAGAGAGAGAGAGAGAGAGAGAACGCGCTTTCAGAGCACTTTTCAATTAGACGCCCAGAATTAAGATATAATATAACATGACGACATTTCTCGATTTCTTTTTTGTACTTCTGCTTTAATATGCGTGTTATTTATGGGTGTTTTGACGGTTGTGTGTTACTGTATTTTTCGACCTTTCAAATCATAGCAGGATTCCTAGAAGAAGAGAAATGGGAAATTATTCGATTTAGAAGGCTATAAAGACACCATTTCTAATAAGGAGAATAAATTAATGGTCAGTTCTTATACTGGACATCCCATACTATATGCACACCTCATATGAAACCATTTTACTGCAGCATTTTTGAAATATGAGACATTATTACATTTTAGAGGGCTATAAAGATACCATTTCTAATAAGTAGAAAAAGCTAATGGTTAATTCTTATACGGGACGTCCCATACTGCACACCTCATATCAAACCATTTTAGTGCAGCGTTTTTGAGATATGGGACTATATAGTGCTTCAGAGGGCTATAAAGACCCCACTTCTAATAATAAGAAAAAAACCGTGGTCACTTCTTATACGGGATGTTCCGTACTATGTGCAGACCTCATATCAAACCATTTTACTGCAGCGTTTTTGAGATATGAGACTATATGGTGCTTCAGAGGGCTATAAAGACCCCATTTCTAATAAGCAGAATAAATGAATGGTCAGTTCTTATACGGGATGTTCCATACTATATGCACACCTCATATCAAACCATTTTACTTCAGCATTTTTGATATGACCATATGGCGCTTTAAAGGGCTATAAAGACCCCATTTCTAATAAGCAGAAAAAAACAATGGTCAGTTCCTATAAGGGACGCTCCCATACTTTATGCACTCCTCATATAAAAACATTTTAATGCAGCATTTTTGAGATATGGAACATTATTCTACTATAGAGGCCTATAAAGACCCCATTTCTAATAAGTAGAAAAAGCTAATGGTTAATTCTTATACGGGGCTTGCCATACTATATGCACACCTCATATTGAACCATTTTACTGCTTTTTTAAAGTAAATTTAAGTAAATTTTTAGGCTTGGGTGCTAGCATCAGTGACAACAAAGCACTATTGATTGGTTTCATTTAACTTTGGGGCGTGCAAGTCGTAAAACATCAGCTGATACAATCAATACTGATTTTACGCAAGTAATCATTTCAGTTCATGGATGGAAGCGATGGAGACATATTACGCTGTTTACAAGCGCAGAAAGTTAAGGATAAGGAGGAAAGCTGCGAGTTTGATCATGATCAGTGTGTTTTGGTCAAAAAAGTCTTGTTTTGGTGCACTTCATCACAACACGTCTAATAACGATCACGTGTTCGGCGAGAGGGTGGGGCTTCATTGTTTCCTACAAATGCAATATAAACAAATGCAGTATTTGACAGGAATCCTGTCACTAAACGTTTTGTACCCAATTTCAACCTGTATTCAAATAGTCTAAACAGAAGCAGAACAGTCGGGAGAGCGCCATCAGTGTGTCAATCATTTTGTCCATTCGGAATTGTGAATTTGTGATTGGCTGACATGCATTTGGGGGCGGAGTTTAGAAGTGAAGGCGTGTGATTGAAGACGAAATGCCAGAAATTTCAAATTGCAATGAATGTGAGACTGTGTGTTAACGAACAAACCCCATAATTGACTGCACATTTTTATTTATATATAATTTAGAGATTTTCTTGATGCAAATACATACCGACATAAATATGAAAGTCACACTCAAATGAAGATACTAAACAGTCCAGCTCAAACACTGCAAGAACAAAAAATAATTATTTCTGTAAAGAAATTACACTAATATTTTCGAAATGATATGATAATGCACTAATACTTTTCTGCATAAATGCCAAACATCATCATAATATATAAAGCTTACATTCAGAGCAATATTAATAGTTAACAAGTTATCTTAAAGGTTTGAGAAACACAGCAAAATCCATAATTAGCCATTTTTTTCTCTCCTAACCACACTCAACTGTAAACAAAGTTTTGGTCTCTCATAAATGTATCTTACAGTGTGCAAATATTTAAAACAGTTTAGTTCAAATCTAAAGATTTAGTATTTAAAAATACATTTCTTTAAGCCAAACTCAAATACACAGTGTACAATGTGTATTTCTTTGAACTACGCCATCCGTTGCTCCTCTGCAGATGAAACAGAGGCTCTGATCTCATCCAGTCCAGAGAGATCCAGTGAAATAACAGGATCACAGCAGGAACAGACTCAACTTTTCCTTCTCCCTCTTGTTCTCCTTTTCCTAGAGCTTCCTGCAACACGAGGGGGAAAAAAAAGTTTAAACTTTGAGTGCCGACATCAGGCATCGATTTAAGAAGATCAGCACTGAAGGAGTAGTTTCAGTGAATGGGTGCCGTCAGAATGAGAGTCAAAACAGCTGATAAAAACATCACAATAATCCACAGCACTCCAGTCCATCAGTTAACATCTGGAGAAGACAAAAGCTGAAACAAATCCAGAATTAAGACGCTTTTAACTCAAATACATAGAGTCTATAATCCATAATAACACTTCCTCCAGTGAAAAAGTGTTCTGGTGTGAATCAGGAGAGAAATCTGCACAGATCCAAATCAGTCCAAAACAGCTTTAAACCTTCTCCAGATGTTAACTGATGGACTGGAGTGCTGTGGATTACTTGTGGATTATTGTGATGTTTTTATCAGCTGTTTGGACTCTCATTCTGACGGCACCCATTCACTGCAGAGCATCCATTGCTGAGACACTGATGCAATGCTACATTTCTACAAATCTGAAGAAACAAACTCATCCTAATCTCGGATAATCTGAGGTGAGCACATTTTCAGCAGTTTAATTTTTAGATGAACTATTCCTTTAACTTATAAAGTAGCATTAGAAATTGTATCTTGAGGGATTGCTGAAGTATACATATACATATATATCATGGCTGATATTTAGCAAAAAAATAAATAAATAAATAAATAAAGCAAGTCCAACGTCTAAATGCTCCCATTCAGAACAGAGTGTTCTCTGTTAAACACAAATTATTTGCTAATCTTGTCGTTTAGAGTCTATTCTGTCAGCTGCACAACTGGACTCATTTCTAAACTATTTGCTTTGTTTATCTTTCATTCTTCACAGACAGACAGATTAAAGCCCTGTTTAATCATGATGATGACCCTAAAACATGTCGGGTCAAAGGTCACACACTCTCACTGATCAAGTGACCAGAATCTTCACGTACCTCTGCTGTCAATCATTTACTGTTAAGTCATTAAACAAAGATTTTGCAATGTGATTTACACTGGTATATTTATCTATTTACATGAATATACACTCCTGTTTGGGGTCAGTACGTTTAAAAAGAGAAAGAAATTAATACTATTATTCATCAAGGACGCATTCAATTACTCAAAAGTTAAAGTAAAGACATTTATAATGTTAGAAAAGATTTCTATTTCAAATAAATGTTCTTTTGAACTTTCTATTCATCTGTGAATCCTGAAAAATAAAATGTCACGGTTTCCACAAAAATATAAATGTTTTCAACATTGATAATCCGAAAAATCATCATATTAGAATGATTTCTGAAGATCATGTGACACTGAAGACTGGAGTAATGATGCTGAAAATACAGCTGCACATCACAGAAATACATTACAGTTTAACAGATATTCACATAGAAAACAGCTGTTTTACACTGTAATACTATTTCACAATTTTTACTGTATTTTTGATTAATGCATGCAGCACTGGTGAGCAGGAAAGATTTAATTCAGAAACATTAAAAAAAAAAAAAATCTTAGACACCAAACTCGTGTTAATTAAGAGAATAATGATTCTCTGGTTAAAAATACAGACGAGCAGATATATTATTGTTAACACAAAGAAATGGAATCAGTTATGAGACACAAATCTGATTTATACGAGACAAACCACATGTAAAGAAATGATTCAACAGTCTCTCGTGACGAAAGAGAGGAGGTTTATTTGAGGAACAACCCACAGCAGATCCCCACGAGTTCATGAGACAGATGTTAATAACAGAGCTGGACGACTAGTTAACACACGTGTGTAAGTAGAGAGGACTGGTTATTGCTCGGTGCGGTTAGTTCTCTACCTACCTCACTGCAACACACAGCCCTTTACAGAGCGTCCACTCCCTCTGTTACCCTCCACTTCAGAGGGTCAAAGAAAAAGAGACACGCTGAAGACATGACTGACATTTGTTTCAAGCCTCTGTACGGCATGAGCTCTGCTTCTGACAGCAAACACAATACAGAGCTCAACACACACATTAACAAAATGACAACAAATGAAGATTCAGTAACTTGAGATGCCAAGAAAATGTCCAGGTCATATCGCACCCAAAAATCAAAAAGCCTATTTTTTTAGAACAATTCATATTTTAATTGTAGTAATAAGAATTTGAATGAAAAAAAAATGGGTTGGTTGAAAAATGTACAATAAAAATATTTAATTTAATATGTATAATAATAACAACAATAATATGTATTGATGTATAATAGATAAATTAAATATTAATATATTTTCACTTGTTACTTTGTGACTTAGTTTAATTTTAATTGTAATAATAAGAATTTGAGTGGGATTAAATAAATAAATAAGGGTTGGTTGAAAATTTATAATAAAATATTTAATTTAATTTGATATGTATAATAATAATAATAATAATAATAATAGCAACAACAACAACAACAACATGTATTGATGTATAATAGATCAATTAAATATATATTTTCACTTGTTACTTTGTGACAGTTTATAGAATTTGGTTGGATGGGGGTTTATATAAAAATAATTCATATAAATAAATAAATAAATTTGTATTGGTTGAAAAAACTACTACTACATTATTGTGTGTATATATATGTATATATATATATATATATATATATATATATATATACATACACACACACACACACACACACACACACACACACACACACACACACACTCACACCATGTAAATAACTGTGATAGACAATTGTATATATGTGATTTAGAAAAAGTAAGAATAATCTTATTTTTCTTTTTTGTCCAAAAAATGACTCCTATTTTCTTTTGATCTTGGAATGGACTGTGACTTGGACTTGATTAATAATGAGACTCAAACAATCAGCCAAATATTTGTGGGACTGCGAACTGCAGAAAATGCATTCGAGAATTTTCCAGAAATATTACAGCAGCTCGACTTGATGTTAAACATATAATAATATTTTAATAACTCAACATCGGCTTTATAAATAAAACCTTTATGGTGTTTGCAAACCAAGATGTTTTAGAGACACTTTCGATGCTGAAAAATTACCTTTATTTGATATATAAATAGATTACCTTCGTTATTGCCTTTTTTGTTTCTTGGGAAGAAATATTTTTTGTTTTCAGGTTTTAGCGGGGCGGGGCCTACAGCAGGAGTGGGCGGGGCTTGTGACATCACTCCGTCCACATCATCACACGCCTGCTGTATTCCAGACGAACCGCTAGCGTCGCCATCCGTGCGATGAAGCGGCTCGTCTGTATTCTTCACAGAGTCACTATCACAGACGGGCTCGCTTGTGTTCACTGGAGTCACATGAGCGTCTGCAGACCTGACGTTGTGCCCGGTGTTGGCCGTGGCAGTGTCTTGTGTGTTGTGTGTTTCAGGAGACTGATTCGCTGAGGAGGCTTCAGCGCTGGGTTTGGTGCGTTCTGGAGACGATCCAGCTTCTTCTCTGACAGACCTGACACTTGCTGCTGAGGACGAGAAGAGACGGGGTTGTTCAGGAAGTGCGTGTTGAATGGAGATGAAGCATGAAGCACAGCCAGTGTTCTTTTCAGCCTCGGTTGAGTCTTTAATTTACAAAATGTGCACAACTTCTCTGCAGAATGATGAGTTCTGCTTGTTCACATGCAGCGTACAGCTTGCGTTTGGGTAGTTGACATCAGTTTGTGATATGCAATTTTTCTTTCGTTATTATTATGCATGCTGTTCCTATAATTTAAGCATCTACATGGAATAGAAATACTTCCAAAAATGTGTCACACTGCAGGACCATCTGAGATACACTAGTGATAGTAAATAGGCAGAGCTGCACGATTTAGGAAAAATAAAAAATAAATTGCGATTTTTCTGATAACAAAAACAACAATAATAAATACATTATAATGTGTTCTTTAATATATAATATTATATATTAAATTATATAATATAAATAATAATAGTACATTATATATGCCAATGATTATATATATTTTTTTATTTTTATATTGTCATATAAAAGTGTATGTATATATCTCATTGTTATATTTAATAATTATAATAATATAAAAAAACTATACCTCATATTATTAAACAAAATATTAAACAACAATAAATACATTATCATATGCTCTTTAATATAGAATATTATATATTAAATTATATAATATAAATAATAATAGTAAACAATATATATAATATATGCCAATGATTATTATTATTTTTAGTATTTTTTATATTGTCATATAAAAGCATATATGTTATATTTAATAATAATAATAATAATAATAATAATAATAATAAACATCAACATTATATTTATAAATAATAATAATAATAATAATAATAATAATAATAATAATAACTATATCTCATTATTGTTAAACAAAATATTAAACAATGATAAAAAATAAAAATAAACCATAAACTATTTTTTTTTTATTATAAAATAATTTATTGTACAGTTTATTGCAATTTATTTACTGTACATTGTACTGAATGTAAAAACAAATATTTATAGATTAATTTTCCGAATGTAATTTTCCAAATGTTTATTTTAATTGAAACCGGCATGTTTTGAAGCACTACGTCATATTGCGATTAATCATGCAGCCCTACACAAAGCTGAATAAAATGGTAAATAACCTAAAAGTAATTGTCTCCATTTATAGGATATAAACAACTTTTCCTTAAACATTCTAAAAAAAAGATGTTGAAACAATTAAATAAATAATGTCAGCTACCCATAAGCTGCGGTTTACAGCTTGTATTTACAGTTCACATTGACATGCAGGTTTGTGGCATGTGACTGGTGTGAACAACCAATCAGAAGCAAGGATGAGGGCAAGCGGCTAAGCTGATTGGTGGAGCAGCAGGGCATGAGGAATCAGGTTTAAAGGGGTCAGAAACTTGTGACACTTTAATAGTTTCAATAAAAGTTCTTTCTGGACTGCAGTGAAAGTTACAGTCTGTTTTTATCGAATAATAAATTGAGTCGGGCCCCTTCAGTGCACTCACTACGCGAGAAAGCGGAGAAATAAACACGAACGCTTCAGATTTTTGCACCGCAGCCGCTTCAGCGCTGATGTTCTTACCGGACGCTCCTGTATCTCTATGCATTGCACTAGAAGAGGCACTTTCCGATTCGCACCTGGGACGAGTCTTTCTCAGAGTGAAACCCTTGCGAATGTCGGCCAGGAGCTGATCGATGATGCAGCCGTCTTCCTGCAGCACCACGCCTCTACGGACTGAAAACAGAGTTCTGTTAGAGATATACAAGAAGAAATACTGGAAGTGAATATATAACATTTAGTCCCATTAACGGTTCATTAAAAATTAATTAAAAAACAACTTCACTATTAATTAATATTAAAATATTGTAATAAAAATAGTTTTTAATATATTGTATTAATATTAAAATATTTTAGTATCAAATAATATATATATACACAATGTATTAAAAACTATTTTTAATTAATATTAAAATATTTAAAATATTTTAGAATCAAATATATATATATACACACAATATATTAAAAACTATTTTTAATTAATATTAAAATATTTAAATTATTTTAGTATCAAATAATATATATACAATATATTAAAAACAATGTTTTAATTAATATTAAAATATTTAAAATATTTTAGTATCAAATAATTTATATATATTCTTACCTTTTTAAAATTATAGTGTTTTAATGAAACACTTTAATATTACACTTAATAAAATATTGTAATATTAAATAAAATATTGTAATAATAAAACACTTCAATATGAAGCTTAATGAATATTCAATTGTAGTTTTACAAATATTTGTTTCATATTAAAAATTACTTTAATATTAACTATATTTTAATATTACTTAGAAATCATTCATTTTTAATTAAAACAACTTTAATATTAACTATTAAAACATTTTACCATTTGTTAAGGTTTTCAGTATTAAAAACAACTATATTTTAATGTTAATAAAAAATAATTAGTTTAATTTAATTAAAAAAAGTAATATTAAATAAAAATAGTTGTTAAATTAATTAAAAATGAATATTAACGACTATTTTGATTAATTAAAACCATTTTAATATTAAACTTAATGAATATGTAAATACTGTAATGTTAAAAATATTAGTTTAATATTAAAAACAACTTTAATTAGTATTTTAATATTAATTAGAAAAGCTTTTATATTGACTTTAATATTATTAAATAATATTAAAATATTTTAATATTAATTAAAAGATGAAACATTAGTTTTTAATTGATCAATGATGGAGCTGTCTTCCTGCGGCTGCACTGAGCCTCTTCTAAATGGAAATGGATTTCTATTAATGATGAAAGCGGGAAATATTGGAAGTGAATCTGTAACATCTGTATTCTTCAGCATCACAGCAAAACAAAGCATGGTTTATCTGCACTGAATGTGATGAGAATGACACAAAACAAACTCAATAAACAGACAGGAACAGTTTGTTACGACTCACTGATCTTCCCGTCTTCTCCTTTCTGTCTCTTGGATTCCTCCTCCTGCAGCTGCTGCTTTCTTTTCTCTGCTTTGGCCGCTTGTTCTTTACGGATCTTGTTTTCCTACAGAAGGAACAACATTTCCTGACCTCTGTGACGTGAACAAACCACTCAGTGTTGTTTAATTATAAATGAAATAATATAATATTTTGTATTAATTTTAATTTTTTATTTTTGTATATATTTTTTGTATTTTAATTTCATTTAAAGTATTAATCATTTTATTTAATATTTATAGTTAACATTTATTTCAATTAATGTAATGTTTTTAGATTTTCAGTTAGCGAGAGCCATGCATGCGGTAATAAACTTGATTTTTACATTTCCTTCACTATAATGTTATACAGCTGCTAAAGTGTTCAAAGTCATTTGAAATAATTTAAAAATGACTTTAATATTAACTGTACATTTTACAATTAATTACAATATTTTTCCTAATATAAAAAACGATTTCACTAATAACTAGTTGTTTTAATACTAATTATAACACTATTTTAATATCAGTTATTAATTAAAATGACTTTAAAATTAATATTAAAACACTTTAATATTAATTAAAATAAAATTATAGCAAAAGCAACTTTAATATTAACTAGTTATTTTAATATTAATTAATGAATTAATATGTTAATATAAATTCTATAATTAGCAGTTTTTAATTAAAATCGCTTTAATAATAACTATAATCAATTTTAATATGAATTAAAATCAGTTCAATTTTAAGAACTTTAATATAATAATTTTAACATTAATTTAAAAAACATTACTTTTTAAATAATTGAAAACAACTATTAAGTATTACTTAAAATATAGTATTATTAATTAAAAACATTTGTTTTTAAAAATTAAGATTGTCATTAAAAATATTAGTTTTTAATATTAAAAGCAACTTTAATATTATTTATTCATTAATATTTTAATATCGAAAAAATGTTGTTTTAAATATTACAAACAACTTTAATATTAAATGATTTCAATATCAATAGAAAGTGTTTAATTGATATTATTATATTATTATGATATTCTGGTCTTTAATGTGTGTCAGTTCAGGTTTAGGGTTTAAAAGTGTTTTCATCTGAGCCCCACGAGGAAAATATAACGGGTTTATTTGGTGCATTCTATCTCTCTCGGACCTTCAGGGCTCTGATGAAGAGCTGGCGGAAGGTCTTGATGGTGCTGAAGAGCTCATCCAGCGAGAGCTGAGACACGTCTTCACACAGATACTGAGCCAGATCACCCTTCCTGCTGTCCATGTTGGAGAAACGCTGGTCCAGAGCTTCACACGCCGTCAGGTTCTTCTGCACAAACACCGCAGGAACATCAGGGACATCACAAAGCTGGAAAGAGAAGCTGTTTTGAGTGTAAACCGTACCTCGATGAGCCCCGAGAACTGCTGCTTGACGTCCTCGAGCGATGACGAGACTTTCTTCTCCGCATCCTTCAGTCTCTTCAGAAGGTTATTGGTTTCGGCCTGAATCGAGTCCAGATTTACACTGAAAGAACGATTGAAAGTGATTGAGAAATTACTGAAGCTCGTGACACACACACACACACACGTCTGGTTTGCTATCCTTGTAGGGACTCTTCATAGGCTTAATGGTTTTTATACTGTACATTCTATTGCCCTACACCTAACCCTACCCCTTACAGGAAACAAAAAAAAACTTTACTTTCTCAAAAAAAAAATCGTTCTGTATGATTTATATGCATTTGTACCCATGGGGACCTCAATTTATGTCCCCACCATGAGACGAGTCCCCATGAGTCTGTGTGTATTCAGGTTTAAGTCCCCACCAGTATATTTAAACCTACACACAAACACACACACACACACACACACTCTCTCTCAGATGATCCACTGTTTTACCCGGCTGCTTTCTCACAGGCCTCGATGTCATCTGCAAGCTCCAGCAGCTCTGGATGGTTTAATTCAGCTTCCTGGAAATCACAAAATCCATTTCAGAAAGCAGAGTGTAACCAGAGTAATTCATCCAAAAATAGGATCATCATTCTGACCTAGAAAAAGTATTTATTCTGCTAAAGGACATATATATAAAAAAAAGATTAAATAACATGGTATAAAAGTGCTTGAGTCTTAGGAAATTTTTTTTTTGTCTTTTTTTGGAGCTTGAGAGTATAAATCCAACAGTGGCTCTGAGATTATATAAACAAAGACAAAATATTAATAAAAACATTAGTTTTTAATTAAAGACTATTAAGTATTAAAATTTTAATATTTAAAAACATTGCTTTTAATATTAAAACAACTGTCCAATATTTAAAAAAAAATATTTTTGACTAAAAAATACAAAATCTCAATAAAAACTCCCATTAAAATATCCATTAAATATTCATAAAAAAATAAAATAACAAACAAACAACTTTATATTTATACAACTAGAATATTTAAAATGTTAATATAACTTTATTGTCTTATTTTATTTCAAGTAATGAAACAACAAACTAAATGAAAATGTGAAATTGTGTCTTATTTTATTTCAAGTAATGAAAGGTTTTTTATGGTTTCAGTTTAAATGAAGTTTAAATGTATTTAATTATTTTAGTACTTTAGCTTAAACTAATAGAAAATAAGAAAGTTAATGTTCATTTTATTTTAAATAATGACTTTTTTTAATGATATTTAACATTTTTTCATTAAAAATTTTAGTCTATAGCAAGGGACTGCACATTTCAAATTTCAAATCGAATTCTAGCTACTGAGGTGTATTGCCCATCTAATATTTGTTACTTTTTCTAACTACTAGTTTAAACAGTTAAATTAACAAAAACAAAAAAAACAAATCAAGCTTAATTGTATTGTACCTCCAGGATGTGATGTAAGAGTGTGATGCGGCTCTTGTTTGCTTTGGTCTCTGTGAGTTTCAGCAGGGAACTGATCTTGAATCCCTCTGCGTTTCCTGTGTGGCTTCCCTGGCAAAAAGGGAAAAACTGACAAAATGAGGAACTAAGGCACTGCAAACACAGCAAGTTTTCAGAGTGATTTGGGCGTTAGAGCCACAGACGCCTCTTGAATCTCTCTCTGCTGCTCAGAGTCCAACAAAATACAACAGCTTTCCATCAAGAAACGTCATCAGATATGAAGAACTGGAACGTCATTGAGACGCAGACCCTGTGTGGCCACTGATCAATAAAAACTCAAACTAACAGTTCTCATTTTGCAAGTTTCCTTCCGTTTTAAATATGTTTTCTTTGGATTGTTTCAACATATAAATTATTAACTAAACCAAATAACACATTCAAATATACCATTTGTAAAATAAAATATGTATTTTTATTCATTTGTGTTTTCTGTAAGCTTTTCGGTACCTGGAAACACAGCTCTTACAAAAAAATAAAACTGTGGTTATACAAAAAAAAAAAAAAAAAAAAACAGCTCTTACAAAAAAATTTTACCATGGTATTTGTAGTAAAACTGTGGTTATACAAAAAAAAAAAAAAAAAAAAAAAAAAAAAAAAAAAAAAAAACACATGGTTACTACACTTTTTTAGTAAAACCAGTTCATTTTCTTAAGGGATTTGTATTTATGTATAGGCCTACTTTTTCTTTTTTCTTTTTGTTTTTAGAACTGTATGCTTACTGTCTTTATGGTTTGTTTTCTACTGTTTAATAAAACAGGAAATCAGAGAAAAACATGATTCGCGAACACGCTCCGAAGTCCCGATCTGAATCAAATGATTTGCGAACAAGCTCCGAAGTGCCGATCTGAATCAAATGATTCGCGAACACGAGACCCGACCTGAATCAAATGTCCGCGATCTGCATCGAAATGATTCGCGAACAAGCTCCTAAATCCCGATCGGAATCAAATGATTCGCGAAGAAGATCCCGAATCCCGATCTGAAATCAATTGATTCGCGAACAAGCTCCGAAGTCCCGATCTGAATCAAATGATTCGCGAACACGCTCCGAAGACCCGATCTGAATCAAATGATTCGCGAACAAAGATCCGAAAACGCTCCGAACAAGTCCCGATCCGAATCAAATGATTCGCGAACAACGCTCCGAAGTCCCGATCTGAATCAAATTATTCGCGAACAGGCACCGAAGTTCAAATGATAAGAAATGATTCGCGAACAAACACACAATACACGATCCGAATCAAATAACTGAATCAAATGATTTACAATACAAATGATTTACAATACACGCTCCGAACTAAGCAACTAAATCAAAATCATAAACAAAAGATTCGCGAACACGCACCGAAGAAATGATTCGCGAACAAGCACCGAAGTCCCGATCTGAATCAAATGATTCGCTCCTAAGTCCCGATCTGAATCAAATGATTCGCGATGTCTTTATGGTTTGTTTTCTACTGTTTAATAAAACAGGAAATCAGAGAAAAATGATTCGCGAACACGCTCCGAAGTCCCGATCTGAATCAAATGATTCGCGGACTTCGACCAAAGAATGTAAGCTCCGAAATGACTATCTAAAACAACCCAAACTCCAAAACTCAACCAATTGATTATCTAAAAAAACCACACTTCGACCAAATAAATCAAATGATTCGCGAACACGCTCCGAAGTCCCGATCTGAATCAAATGATTCGCGAACAAGCTCCGAGGTCCCGATCTGAATCAAATGATTCGCGGACAAGCACCGAAGCCCCGATCTGAATCAAATGGTTTGAAGCAATTTGAAGTCCCGATCTGAATCAAATGATTCGCGAACAAGCACCAAAGTCCCGATCTGAATCAAATGATTCGCGAACAAGCTCCGAAGTCCCGATCTGAATCAAATGATTCGCGAACACGCACCGAAGAAATGATTCGCGAACACGCTCCGAAGTCCCGATCTGAATCAAATGATTCGCGAACACGCTCCGAACCGCGATCGAATCAAATGATTCGCGAACACGCACCGAAGTCCCGATCTGAATCAAATGATTCGCGAACACGCACCGAAGTCCCGATCTGAATCAAATGATTCGCGAACACGCACCGAAGTCCCGATCTGAATCAAATGATTCGCGAACACGCTCCGAAGTCCCGATCTGAATCAAATGATTCGCGAACACGCACCGAAGTCCCGATCTGAATCAAATGATTCGCGAACAAGCTCCGAGGTCCCGATCTGAATCAAATAATCACCGAACAACCAACCAAAACCAAATCTTAAAAAAAATTTTTGAAGCAATTTGAAGTCCCGATCTGAATCAAATGATTCGCGAACAAGCACCAAAGTCCCGATCTGAATCAAAAGATCCAAAATCCAAGCGATGTCGAAATTTGAAAATGAATGGCCTTTTGGTTATTTATACAAATAAACATATTTAGTTTGATCAAAATTATTGCTGGGGACAATTTAGTAGCGGCTGGATATTGGGAGGGACATGTCATAGCGTCTCTTCTAAATGTTCTGCCTTTGATGAAGAACAAACTCGTTAATTGTGATTTTCTTACATAGTTGAGAAAGTTTCCAACGCTGAGGATGAGTTTGCAGAAACTGGGCAGCAGTGAACTTTTCCTGAGATCTGCGGGCGACACACTTCTCTGAGTTCAAAAATGTTATTTTTGGGTGCATTCATAAATTTTGCAGAAACATGAATTCTGTGTGTGCTAATAAATACTGTACATTAAACAAAAACATCTGAAAAGCATTAACAAATGCATTGATGTTTGCAAAATTTTGTGTGAACATTTTTTTTTCAAGTATGTGAACTTTTAATTTGCAAAAAGTAAAATTTAAACAAAAAAATATATTTTTATATAAAAAAAAAATTTTAATATATATATAAAAGTAAATATTTAATATATAAATATACGAACAAATCTAAAAATTAAAAAAAAAATGTATAACACTAAACAAAAAGCGAACAAATCTAAAAATTAAAAAAAAAACATACACAAAACAAATACAATAAATACAGAAAACAAAATTAAAATTTACAAAACAATAAAATACAGAAACACCACAAATGAAAGATGAAAAACTAAAATATATGAACAAAAATACACAAAACAAATGAAAACACAAACAAATTAGCTAAATAAATAAATAGATAGAAAATAAAACAATAGATAAATTAAATACAAAAAATAAAATACACAAACAACATAAAAAAATAAATACCCAAAACAATAAAATGCACAAACACAAAACAAATAAAAAAAGAAATAAACTAAAATATGAATAAAAACAAACAAAAATAAAATACACAAAACAAATAAAACAAAACTAATTAGCTAAATAAATGTATAAAATAAATAGAAAAGACAAAAACAAAACAATAGATAAATTAATAATAAATACAAAATATAAAACAAACAAAACAAGTAAAAATACAAACAATACATTATTAATAAAAATTGCATACAAAAACAAAACAAATAAAACAAATGAAAAACTAAAATATGAAAAAATAAACAAACAAAAATAAAATAAACAAAAAACAAAACAAAAATTAGCTTAAAAAATAAATGGATAAAATAAACAGAAAAACAAAACAATAGATAAATAATAAAATACAAAAAATAAAACACACAAAACAAATAAAAATACACAAACAATACATTATTAATAAATAAATTAGATACAAAAACAAAAATAAATAAAACAAAAAATAAAATGCAAAACATTAAACAAAATTAATTAACACATAAATGAATTCATTTTTTAAAACGTGATCTCTCACGTTGCACAAGAATCTGACTGAAGGTTTCAAATCTTAAACTGCCTCAGCTGAAGATCTTTAGGAGCAGAAGGGTTTTACTGATCAGCGGTCAGCGGTGGTCAGTACTCACTCTCACAGGCCGTCTCCAGCAGCTCCACCTTGGGCTTCAGGATGTCCAGCACAGACAGCGTCTCCTCACACAGCAGCATGCACTCAATCCTCAGCTGGTAACTGATGACGGACCAAACACAAACTCAATGCTCCAGAATACCTTTCTCATGCACACACAGCATCACAAGAACAGTGTGTGAATCTGGGTTTTAGTGACTCTTTACCAGGGTACAGCCAGCAGTGAGAGGTAAAAGCGGTCCACTTTGGCCAGTTTGTCCGGATCTCCTTGAAAGGATTTTAAGTTGTCAATCTGGAGAAGTTAAACGCAAGCAGGACAGACTGCAGATTTACTCTGACACACGTCAAAATGACAGAAAACACCGATTGTGAGCTTCTCTTTTATTTGCGTCAAGGTCTATGAATGTGAGATACTTGCAAATGATCATATTTCACAGGGAAGTACCTCGTGTTTTTCTGGAAGCAGTTTCAGCAGCTGTTTTAGGGACTCGACGTCAAATTTCGAACAGTCTCCTTTCTGCAGCATTGACACGAACTCTTCATTTGAGCTGTTTGTGAGTGAAACAAACAACACGTCTCATCACAACCTCACATAAACGCACGCTAACCAATCCAAAACGTCTGATCTTACCACTTAAACTGCTTCAGAAAGATATTCAGGTTCATATTCTTCTTGGCGTCAATGAAGGAAATCTGAGAAATATGAGAAAATGTTTTATTTGTGATTTATTCATCAGCGATGTTATACCATAGGCCCTTTGAAATCTTATTTTTTCACAAATTCAGAAAAAATCTGTTTTTTCACAACTTAGTAAATTTTTAGTAGTATTAAAAATAATGTGTAATTAATTCTAATCATAGGACTTTTAGTAGTATTAAAAATAATGTGTAATTAATTCTAATCATAGGACTTACACAATTTAATGATTTATTAAGTGCTTACATTATATTTTTACATTCCATTCCAATGAAATCAATTTTATTTTTATCACAAATTCCATATGTATTCTTTTCCAAATTCTGTTTTTTTAATCATGAGACTTCTGAAATCAAACATAATTAAAATTAAACATTACACTTCTACAAATTTTTATCGAAAAGCATGTGTAATTAATTGTAATCATGAGACTTCTGCAGTTTAACATTTTTCAAATGACATTTTTCATTTCTATGAAATTGTATTTAATTTTTTTCTCAAATTCATTTTTTTTTTACCCCAAAATTCCTTGCTTTTTGTTTAAATTTTTCTGGATTCCATTTTAATAAGTTAATTAAAAACAACAAAAAATATAAAAAATTTATTCAAATTAATATATCACAAAAAAATACAATTATTTTTTTACAGTAATATAGCCCTATGAAATGCATTTTTTTCCAGAATTTCTGCGTTTTATGATTTGATACAAACTTATAAAAAAAACAGTGGTAATAAATTATTATCACTTTGAGAACTACATTAATTTTTAATTTTAATAATAATTTTATTAATTATTAAATTAATTATTAAATTTTTTTCATCCAGAATGAGTGATGTCTGGATTCTGTGATTCAGTCTGCGTTTTCTGCATAAAAGGAATCATAAGGCTCTATATTCTAAATAGGACTTTCCTTTTCCCTCAGTCTTCAATCGATGATTTGTATTTGTTCAGTCGTCCTCTGAAGGATCTCTCACCTCCTTGAGCTCTTTCTTGAGCGGCGCGGCGGGGCTCTTGTCTTTGGGTTCGGTCAGCGGCAGACAGAAGAGCTGCTCGATGCTGCTGTAATTGGGCTCCAGCTGAGATTTGCTCGTGACAGACGCCCACATTGAAGGACCGTCTACAAAAGAACAACATACACTCAAACATGCGCTGTGTGTTTGCACTCAGAAATGCAAGAGCTGACAGAAAGCATCACTTCCAGTCTGATTTAATGTCATAATCTAAGCTGATTTAATGAATGCTTCTGAGATTCACAGTTCAGTTTGAGGCACTTAGCAATTATATTATCCATGAGCGGAAACGGATACTCTTAAATAATTATACTTTTGGACAGACAGAAAACCTAATTAAAATCTACACATATTTCTGGTGATTTTATGGTACTTTCTCAACTTGTTTATCATGCCTGATGTTTCAATAAAATAAAATAAAATGTTTTCTGTATGGCCACATCAAATTCAAAGGAATTTGAATTATTTATTCTGTTATTTTGCTCTCAACTAATTCAGATAAACATGCTTCTAAATTAAAACCAATTAAAAATTAAAAATTAAAAACCAAACCAAACTGTGCTGGGCAGTTTACACTCCTTTACTAAATAATGAATGGCCTGCCTATTAGAAGTGCTATTTTGTTACCATTGATACACTATTATTAGTATTATTTAAAAAAATAAATAATAATAATAATTATATAAAAAAAAAAAAATTAAATATAAATTTTTAGCCTTTTCTTGTTGTCAAAAATGTCTACATATTTAATTATGGAGTTTTAGTTCTTTAAGTACATTAACTTAAACTAAAAAAGAAAAAGAAAAGAAATGTAGCCCTCGCAACTACATGGAATAAAAGGTTTACTTTTTTTTATATTTTGTTAATATTTTTAATTTGAATTATTATATTATATCTATATCTGCATATTTGCAATAAAAAGCTAAAATTAGCTAAAAAAATGTTTACTTTTTTGTTTTTATTTTTAATCTAGTTGCATATATATATATATATATATATATATATATAATATATATATATATATATATATATATATATATATATATATATATATATATATATATACAGGGTTCCCACTCTTTCATGAACACCAGATTCAAGGACTTTCAAGGACTTTTTAAAGTACCATTTTATTAAATCAAGCACCTTTGAAATTCACACCCCCAGCACATAACATCATGAAAGTCCTCACTGTACTTACCATTTCACTTACACTTAATATTACATAAAGAAATGTCAGAGTAATTAATGATGTTTTGAATGTGTAGGTTTTATAAATTTAAACCGTTTTAGACAGTCTTGTTTAAAGGACTTGAAATCCATTAAATTCAATACTGCTAATATTCAAATGCAGTTTCTGAAATATTGATCAAAAATGGCGTAACACTGGTTTTTGCTGTAGTTCTTGTACAAAATTACAGCAAAAACAAAAAAAAAAAGAGTTTTTAAATTTAAGAATGTCTCAATTTTTTAATTAATAAAAAGCTGCTAAATGTTGTGATAACATTTATTACAATTATTTTGTAAATCTCTTTTTATTGTAAATCCCATTGAATTTGCACTTTCCCGGCATTGAGACTGATAGCCTAATTAGCACAGCTTCTCCATAGGTTAATGCACTAGACTTTGGGATTGGGTTCCCGCGGGACGCAAATCTCCGGTTAGGGTAAAACCCCCGCTACCGCGAGATTTGCCTATTTAAATACCCCGCATATTGAAAACGGCTAAAATGATGTGCGAAAATTATATGCCATATACGGGAGCAGGACACACATTGCAGGAACGCGGGAGGTAGGCTACAATGGGGCTAAAGGCACACCTTAAGAAAAACTGTGCTATTCACTGCGCCTAAAATATGTTATATTTCAAAATAATACATTACAAAATAATAAATGCAAAAATATGTTTGTATTGACTATTAACGGAGCAACTGATTTTGTGTGTGAAAATAAACAATTCAAGTTATTTGTTTTGTTTAAAAATCCTATAAATGTATGAGGTGGCAAGAGGGGCCTTTTACCCAGCACGGGGTAAAAGGCCCACAGAGGACCATAGATACAATACCTTAAGCTAAAATATATATTTTTTTTGTTTGTTTTTTTTTTTTTTTAATAATGTTTAAGTTAATACTGTTCAAAACATTCACTTTAGCAGAGTTTGCAACTATTTTCTGCACATTTTGAAAAATATAAATATTTTTGTTCAGTCTGCATATAGGCTTTTTGTGGCATATCGCCGAAAATAACTTAAATTACACTTTCAGTTTTGATCGTACAGGTAAGAGCAATACATCAATAGAATCTGTAAAAGGGTCTACTTTTATTTGTATAAAACACATAATAAGAAAACTTTGGGCATTTTTAAAATAAAAGAAAACAAACAGAGTGCGCTGTCTGCAGCCTTTGTCTGCGTGATCTTCATTTAGAAAATACGTTATTAAAATGAACTGAAACTTAACAAATACTCTACAAAGAGATATGAGAGGATATTTCTATAGAAATCTTGATATGTCTACTTTTAAACTAAGCAAGTTTTTGATCGACAACAATATTAAGTAATAAAGTAATCCATATGAAACCAACGCAATGTCCAGTCTTTTACGTCTCCCTTCATAACTCTATGCGACCCACGCCCAATATTGATTCGCGAGTCGGGGTTTTTTCCAACCCGCGGGTCCCGCTTTTATGAAATTATTTGGCCCGCCCCAACCCATCCCCGTAAATAAAGTAAAATTTCCTTACCCGCCCCAACCCGACCCGCAGGGTTATGAGGCAGCCCTATTATGATTCAGTTATTAAACTGCTCAGCTATTTTCACTTCAGCACCGCATTTCTCACACACACACACACACGCGCGAGGATTAGCGCATTTAGCCGGTGAAGTCTCTATCCACAAAAAGACGTCGTACATCGTCTGCAGATATAAGGTTTTTCATTGCACTTTAACAAGTAATCTGAACGGCCTATATATGTGTAATATTTAAAACGAGCCCTCGCTAACTGAGTTTAATGCCACAGTTAGAATGCCGTGTTAGAATGCATCTCATTCTTGTTTCTGTGGCGGGTGCGTCGAGCTCGTCATGAGGCACGCGGTCCCCGGAGCGTTTGTATGACTGATGCATCAGTTCAATTCAACACTACCTTCAAATATAATTACCTGTTTTGAATAGCCTACTTTATATTTAACGTGTTTGTTTATGTCCACCCATAAAGTGTTAAACTGTTGGACTGCAGATGAAATCTACTATTGATTTTCACCGTTGACTGACTTTGCAGAAACATTTAGACTGATAACTTCCGTGCGCAGATGCGGCAAATTTGTCACAGGACGCGCGATATGACAGTTGCGTCCGACTTCATATGACCTAGCCGTTTTTAAAAATACAGTATTTTATATTTAACGGTTAGTTATCTCTCTCGGGCACCTGCGCGGTTTAAAACACCAATAGAGTTATGCTATGACAAGAACAAAGAGTCTCTTCTCTTGCTCCACCCGTGCACGATAAATATTGTGTATCGTCGATCTGATCTGATTTGAAAAATCACCATATCGCCCAACACTACAATATGTTTTTTTGTTGTTGTTGTTTTGTTTTTAATGACCCGCCCCAACACACCCCAATTAATAAGTTACAATTTCTTTAACCCCCCCCCAACACCCGACCCGCGGTAACCCGCGCATCACTACGCCCAAGAGCTAAAGATATATAAACATCCATGTGAATGCGCGCGGGCGCTTAACATTATTAATATCATGTTTTTAACTATGATGGTTCATTCTAAACATGGTGATTATCTCCAAGAAGGACACCCAACATAATATGGTATTTAGCATCTGAATCTAATCATATTATGTCAACAAATGGAAAAGTCAGCAGTATTAATTATCATGTTAATCACGCTACAGCGGGGGGCGCTTTTACCCCAAATACCATACAGACATATTCTTTCATTTAAAAAGCGTTGCTTTTAATTATCATAATCAAAAATCATAAAGAAGACCTTCAAAGCTATTCTCATTTAATCAACAACATTAAAAAAAAAAAAAAATATATCATATATATATATTATCTATATATATATAAATATATATATATATATATTATATAGATATATATATATTATATATATATATATATATATATATATATTTTCAAGCAATCACAGAATCAACTTTGCGCGCTGCTGCGCTGAACGCGATCGTGTCAGATATCAAACAGATAACCCCCCGTGTTTTGTTCTGTTTTTGACAGAAGCACATATCGGACAATTTTAAAAATATCAGCGTAAACAAAACTGATTTCAAATTTAATTTAAGCACTTTCAAGGACCTATGTTAGTTTTCAAGTACTTTCCAGGCCTTGAATCCATATGTCTGAATTCAAGTACTTAATATTTTGAACTAGATTTTATTTTTACAATTTTCAATTTTCATTTTAATTTAATCTAAAACTTTAATAATTTTTAATATTTTGAACTAGATTTTATTTTTACAATTTTCAATTTTCATTTTAATTTCAGCTAAAGCTTTAGTAATTTTGTCATGTTTATCACTTTTTTATTTTATTTATAATTTATTAAATGTCTATATATTTGTAACTAGCTGTAATAAAATGTCTACATTTTATTTTTGCTAGGATTTTCAATTAGATTATATTTTTTATATTAATGTTTTAATAATTTTGTTTGTCATTTTTATATGTCATTATTATTGTGTTTGTCATTCTTAATGTCTATGTTATTTGTACTGAGTTTTAGTTTAAACTAACTGTGCAGATTAATGTTTACAACAAGCTGATTAAAAAAAAAAATTGATTTTGCTAATATTTTTTCTCTGATGAAAGACACATGTATAGTGATAAAAAAGCCAAAATATTAAAATGTCATTTGATGAATATTACAGAGTAATCCGCTTTTTTTTTTTTTTTTTTTTTCAGATTCAGAGTCAAATTACAGGGATGTAAAAATGACTTCATCAAAATCTGTTGACTTTAGCATCTTTGTTGCATTATGTGCCAATGGTGACCATTCAAAAATGGAGAAACAGCACAAATCAAGCATTCCTGTAACCAAAAAATTAATAAATATAACTCAAAAATTATCAAATAAAATCTTAATGCTCCACAAACTTTACTTTGAGCATCTTCATTTTTAAGGCCCTTCATTAATTTTTTTTCATTCATTTTTAAGGCCCTGTATGGTTCGGTTCCAGAGATATTGGAATTGTAATATGGCTCCGGGAGTAAATCGTTAAAATGCACAAAAAACCAAAAAAGCCAAATTTTGTAAAGTTTGTAAAAATATAATACCTCTTCTCTTAAAAATATGAGCATCTGAAGAATAAATGTTGAAACTAGAAATGTATCTTGTTTCCTTCTGTCAAGACAACTGCATTAAACATACCCATCTGAATGCAACAAATACTCTCCAAACAAAGCATGCATACAAATAAATAAACAATAAATAAACATACAACAATATGATTTCAGATTCTAGTTTTTAATAAACTTTTCTTTTGGAATCGTAAATTTCATGGCCCTACATTGTTCACTTCCAGAGACATGGGGATCTCAATTAGGCTCCAAGGCCAGATTGTTGAATATTACCCATTTTCAGTGGTTCAAAACCAGATTTGGCCACTTTGTATGAAGCTGATACTTATTTTATTTAAAGAACAATTTTTGAAGAAGAAATAATGTTAAAATTAGAATTGTATCTCTATCAAAACAATTTCACCGAACATAGCTGTTTGAGTGCCATAAATAATCTTTTTCCATGACATTTAATATTTTGGGTTTCATCACTATACCTGTCTATCTTTCTTCAGAAAAAATATTAGCAAATCTAAAACCTCCTACAGAGATTTACTACTGATCACAGAACCGGCTTTACTGACGAGATGCACATGACTATCACAACGTGACTTATCCTGAAGCGTTCCTCACGGATCTCACCGGCGACGGCTCTGGAGTTCAGCTTCTGCCAGTTCAGCTTCTTCATCCGGAGCGAGGGATGAGGGCCGCTCCTCACCGGCGCCGAGTAACACTGACCAACCGGGTGAAACGTCCGGGCCACGACCACATCACCTGCTCCTGGAGGAGGAGGAGGAAGAGCTCCCATTCCTGGAAGAGGAGGAGGAGGAGGAGGAGGAAGAGCTCCCATTCCTGGAAGAGGAGGAGGGGAGGAGGAGGGGAAGAGCTCCCATTCCTGGAAGAGGAGGCTCATCCTGGAGGAAGAGGAGGAGGAGGAAGAGCTCCCATTCCTGGAAGAGGAGGAGGAGGAGGAGGAGGAGGAAGAGCTCCCATTCCTGGAAGAGGAGGAGGAGGAGGAGGAGGCGCACTCATGCCAGGTAAAGGTGGAGGCGGTGGGGGACCTGCAGAAGCCATTCCTGGAAGAGGAGGAGGTGGTGGAGGAGGATGCATCGATGCTCCCGGAGGAGGTGCAGCTCCTGTTTTGAGAGGCACTGCTGAGATGGGAGGAGAAACCATGTTGGGTGGAGGAGGTGGAGGAGGAGGAGCAGTCTTTGTGGAGTTGCGAGGAGGTTCCTGGTTTTTGGCTGGTTTGCAGGAACACTCCAGTGTGTCCTCTCTGGTCTCCGTCTGTACGGCTTGATTCTTTCTTTTGGATTCGTAACCATCGACCTCATAAGAGCCTTTGGACGATTCCTTTGTGAAGACGAGACGCTGCAGGATCTTCTCACATGAGTCCATCTCAGCTGAACTCACAGAGAGAGAGAGAGAGAGAGAGAGAGAGAGGAGAAAAATATTCACATTTTCATCAGTACATTACAGGACAAATGAAAAATAAACACACAAGCAAATAAATAACAACAAAAAATAAAATAAATAACTACAAATTAGAATTTTTTTCCTTGTACATTTATTTGTTTATAAAAAAACATTTATATGGAAATAAAATAAAATAAATTAATAAATATAAAAAAAAGAAAATAAAAAAAAAAAAAAAAATTAAAAAAAAAAAAAAACAATTAAGAAAAAACGAAAATAAAAAAACAAATATACAAAAAAAAAATTAAATAAAAAAAAAAAAAATAAATAAGCAAATATGAAGTAAGCAAGTAAATAAGTGTAAGACCTTAATACGTTGGTAAATATAATATATAACTTAAGTAAATAATCAATACATTTAAAAAATAAATAAGCAAGTAAATAAGTACATAACTGAAGTTAATACGTTGGTAAATATAATATATAACTTAAGTAAATAATCGATATATGTAAATAAGCAAGCAAATATAAAAGACAACAAGTAAATGATCAAATAAATAAAATAAGCAATAAAAATAAAAAATAAAAAATAAAAAACAAAAATAAAATAAAAAAAAAAAAAGACTAAAATTAAATAAGCAATTAAATTTAAATATGTAAATAAGAAAGCATAAGTACATTCAGTTAATATATATGAAAAAAATTTAAACAAGAGATTAAATAAGCAAGAAAGTGATGCAAAGTGATGCATGAGTGATATATATATACTCACATACACACACACACACACACATATATATATAATATATATATATATATAAATATATCAATATATATTATATATACACAAGTAAATAAGCAAGAAAGTGATGCAAAGTGCATAAGTGATAATAATATTATGTATTAGTAAGTAATAATAGTAATAATATATTTAAAAGCAAGTAAAAAAATAAAATAAATAAGTAAACAAAGCAAGTAAATAAGTACAAGTAAATAAATAAAATAAGTACAAGTAAATAAATAAATACCATAATATTGAATGATTGCTGTATGTCACAGTAATTACACAAAAAAAAAATAACCAAAAAATAAATAAACAAACATCCACAACTATTCAACATGCCCCTTAGTTTAAAAAAAAAGGATCTGTATTGATTTTGACAGCCAGCCACAACTTTTCTACATGTGAGAATAACGTACTGTAAGATTGTTGTGATCTCCACAGTAGAGCACTAATAATAAAGAGACCAGTGTTTCGATCAGAACCCATTCTGTGAGAAACCGAGTGGAGTGCAGAGAAACTCACAGCTCTGAGCGATCAGTACGGCTCGGTTAGCGAGTGCCTCCAGCGCCTGCCAGATATCCGCTCGCTCGGGACCCAGCAGCAGCAGCGCCTGCAAGACGGACAACAGCTGCAGAGACGACGGGAAGCTGCTCACCTGCAGACACACCACACGAGACGAGACGAAGAACACACAGAGATCAGCGCAGAGCAATGATCACTAAAATATACAACCAAATAATCAATTTCCAACTAATACAAATAAAAAAATTAAATTTTCAATGTCAGTTATTTCTATCTTCTACATTTCCAAACATTCATTTTGCTATTAATTGTAACAATTAAATTATATCTTAAAAAACAAAAAAAATAATGACTTCCATACATTTTTACCATGATTTACAGAAGAAAACAGCTACGATGTAATTCAGTGTAACAGTTTATATACCAAAACAATATCTTGTCAGACACTTAATTACATTAAATTACATTAAAAGTCTTTTCCACTATCCGAACAATGCCTTTCTTTATTTAAAATCTAATAAAATGCAGTATGATCACGTATTCTTTTATATATTTTAATAAGTACAGTAAAAAATAAATATCATAATAAACATTTACACAAATATAACATAAACATAATGACTATACAAAATTACAATTTAAAAATAATGTTTCAAATAACTTTTGTGGAAATAAAATAAAGTAAACACTATTTGCGTTTATTATACTCTCTGACGTATATAAAATAACTTTTGTAAATTTAATTAAACGGGATGTCTTGTCTGATCCACTTCTTAAAGAAACAGTATTTTTTTTTTAAGGAATATCATACAAGGAGGTCTTTTTAATAAATGTCTTAATTCATACAGTTCTTATATGAATAAAAAAATAAAAATGCAATGTTTTGTAGTAAATTAATTGTTATTTTTTCGTTTGATGATAAATTTGTATTAAATCATAAGACACAGTATTTAGGGAGAAAATAAAATGCATTCCATGCTGCACTAAATTTAACAAACAAGTTATGTTTACAATTATTCTCCAGGTCAGAAAAACATGCGGAAAGCATTTCCTTCCCCATTAATGGTAAACGACTATTGATATCGTATGAAATGGGGAAAAAAAAAAAATGTAATAATAATATTTTTGGCATTATGGCTGATCCGTTGCTGCTCACCTTGTTAAACAGAGATGTGAAGACTTCCTGATGGTTGCTCATGTCAATTCCTCCATAAAGCATCAGGAGCTCATCCTCATCCTCAGCCATGGCCTCTTCAAACGCCTCACACTGGATGATCAAGTCTTCATCATCTTCTTCTCTATAACACACACACACACACACACACACACACTAACTGAACACTTCAACTTGAGCTTTACTGCATTGCTCAGTGTGCATTTCTACTTTGTTTTTCTATGCACCGTCACACATTTCAACGAATTAAACATGAACTCACCTTAACTTCGGCAGCAGGTGAAGCAGCTGTAATCCTGGTGGATGAAAATAAACACAAAGTCCATGAATATACCATAAACAATGCTCAAAAACATCTAGCGCTCTGTTGGAAAGCTCAGTTGTGTTAAAGCACAAAACAGGAGGCGTGTGCTTGAGTGACAAACAGGTGAATGCAATTAAGACCTGATCACTTCTGTTAGCAACTGCATACTAACCACACTACACATACTAGTTTTGCAGTATGCAGTATGCATATTGTGCACAGTTCAGATGAGCTATGGTCCAAATGTGCAATATACAGATGTGTTATTTTAGCATCATTGAGGTACTATTTTAGATTTTATTAATAAGGGCTGTGTTCGAAATAGCATACTTGCATGCTACTCATACTATTTTTGCAGTATGCAATATGAATATCATGCACAATAGGTTGCACACGTAGATGACCATCTAAATTGATCAAAATGTGCTTTATACAGTAAGAAACAAGAGTTAACACTTTCTTTACTCATTATGTGATCAGATTGCAATTTACATTAAAAAAAAATATATATTTTCCAGGAAAAAACTCAAAATGAACACAAAATTATAGCATACTACTGTCTGAATGGTTGCACACTGCATGATTTCACATGCTATTTTTTAATAAACAGCAGGCAGCATTCAGTGTACACTGTGCAGTATGCAGTAAGTAGTATGCAAGTATTCTATATTGCACGCTAAGGGCATGTTTTGATTAAGATAACATTCTTCCATACTACTCATACTATTTTTGCAATTACTAAATCAGTCAAAATGTGCAAAATACAGTAAGCCACATCATTTTAAAAACAGTTTTTTTACTCATTATGTGATCAGACTGCAATTTACAGAAATAGCACTCAATTAAAGCATACTACTGTCTCAAAAGTTGCACATTGCATGCTGTTTAAAATACTATTTTTAATAAATAGCAGGCAGCATTAAGCGTACACTGTGCAGTATGCAGTAAGTAGTATGCCAGTATTTTATATTCGATGAAAATAAAAGCTAACTCATTTCGAAATGGTTGCGTATTGCCTGCTATTTCACATGCTATTTTTAATAACCAGTAGGCAGCATTCAGTGTACACTGTGCAGTATGCAGTATGCTAGTATTCTATGAAAGCTGTAATTGGAATAAAAGCTTTGTTCAAAACAGCATACTTGCATGCTACTCATACTTTTCTGAAGTATACAGTAAATAAAGGTTTAATGTACTATTCACAGGCATATTTCAGGCAACTGCAGTACGCAGTATCTAGGTTTGACGTACCAATGAACTCCTTGCGCATCTTGTCTCTCTGGCGCAGGTTGTCGGCGCTGAAGATCAGGGCGTTTATGACACTCAGAAGGGTCACCATGTAAGGCACATTATCAGTGTATTGGAGTTCATTCATAATCACACTGAATCGATACTGCTGCGTCTTCACAGTCTGTTAGACAAACACAACACTCGCATCAACACTAATGTCATGCAGACATTATATTGAGCTTATTTTAACATGCATGCCCTGTCAATCAACCTCTGTGCTTTAAAAAAGAAAATAATTGTCCAATTGAAAATTTGATAAAATATGCATGCATAAGATTTCACGGAATATCTCTGGTTTAAGTTAATTTAACTACCACAACTGATTTTCTTAGTTTTTTTTTTGTCTTTTTTCAATAACAAGTACCTAAACATTCTTAAATCAAGGCACATTTACTTGAGAAGGTAAATGACAAGATATTAAGCAAAAAAATAAAAAAAAAAAAAAAAATTAAAAAAAAAAAAATAAAAAAATAAAAAAATACACCAAAAAGTAAAAATTCAGCAAAACAACACTAACAAGATTTTTTTCTTAAAATTTCATTAGTACATTACAGATATAATGAAATCTGATACATAAATAAATAAATAAGCAGGTAGATATGCAAAAAAATATGTAAATAGGCAAGTAAATACGTAAAGAGATATGTGCATAAATAAGCAAATATATAAGTAGATAAATTAAAAAAAAACATAACATCTGACAAATGGGTACGAAAGAAAATATTCATGAAAACAAAGATTTTTTTTCTTATAAAAACAAAACAAATATAAATAAATAAAAAAAAAAAAAAAAAAAAAAATAAAAACAAGAAAAAAAAAAAAAATAAAGTAAATGTATCTTGGTTTAAGAATGTTTAGATATTTGTACAGAAATAGCAGACAATTTAGAAGCTACAGTGTGAGAAGTCTGTGTTTTTTCCCCACGTGCAGTCACACACTGATATATCAAGAGACAAAATCCATCACAAACGTTCACAGGAGACGCATGTTATCTGTCTCAGCGGAGCACTTCAGATCACCAGGTGCAAAAGACACTTAAAACTCGCTTTCTGACCTGATATCAATCCCTTATCTCATCCAGATGGAGGAGCACCAATCATGTAATCATATAAATCATATGAACACTTGCCTTGTAATGGTCGAGAGCGTCTAAAGCGAGTCTGTGACCCTCAGAGGAGAACATGCTGAGGGCCGCCAGCAGCTCAAACACCTGCTTCTTCACCATGGTGTTGGACGTGTCCAAAGCTGGAGGGAAAGGGAAAGGGAAGACAGTGTTTTTAGCTTCCTCCATCGTTTTGTCCCTCTCCAATTTTGGGATGTGTTAGCAGCTAATTTTTGGGAGACGTAATGTGAACTTTGTACTTCTGATGGTTAAAAAAAAAACAGCCAAAGCATGTGATAGGTGTGAAGATTGAGCAATGCAGATACTGTGAGCAATGCTTTGGAGGAATGCGTGTTTTCTGAATTTATCTTGGCTAATGGACAGTGCACAGTTTTAAAGGAGCAGTTCGGCCAAACCTTCTTTCGGATGTAGAAACAGCGATTGCATGACATCTACAGGCTTGTTTTTGGATTGTGAACATGTGCATCGTCAAAAGAGAAACGTGAAAGAAATTCATGCGTGTTTGGAATAACATGAGGGTGAGAAAATACTTTTTTATTTGAACTGTTCCGTTATCCCTGTAAAGCCTGACAAACTAAACTATGGTGAACTTTAAAAAAAGATTGAATGAGTTTTTTGTTGAGTATCATACTTTATTTAGCTTTTAGGGGTCATCATGTTGAGATGAGATGAAAAGTTGAAATTATTACATAGCAAGCAATAATTGTAATATAAAACTCATAATTATGACATAAAAAGTCTTATTTATGAGACTGTCAATTTTGAGGTAAAAAGTCATAGCTATGAGACAGTCAAAATCATGACAAATGAATTATGAGATAAAGTCATAATTATGAGACAAAGTCAAAATTTTATGATACAAGTCATAATTATGAGACAAAGTCAAAATTATGACATAAGTGAATGAGATAAAAGGTCATAAATATGAGATAAAATATAATTATGAGATACTAAGTGAAAACTGCGACATAATTATGACATCATCACATAATCCACTTCTTGTAAGTTTAACTTTCTATCTCATAATTATGACTTTTTCCTCATAATATGACTTATCATAATTTTGACTTTCTATCTCATAATTCACTTATGAGATAGAAAGACCAATTAAGATAAAAGTCAATTATGAGATAAAAAGTCATAATTATGATAGAAAGTCCAATTAAGACATTAGTCAATTATGAGATAAAAGCGCATAATTATGATAGAAAGTCAAATTAAGACATTAGTCAATTATGAGATTAAAAGTCATTAAAAAACTCATAATTATCTGAGAAAGTCAAATTTAAGACATTAGTCAATTATGAGATAAAAACTCATAATTATGATAGAAAGTCAAAATTAAGAAATTAGTTAATTATTTGAGATAAAAACTCATAATTATGATAGAAAGTCAAATTTAGACATTAGTCAAATATGAGATAAAAACTCATAATTATAATAGAAAGTCAAATTAAGACATTAGTCAATTATGAAATAAAAACTCATAATTATGATAGAAAGTCAAATTTAGACATTAGTCAAATATGAGATAAAAAGCTCATAATTTATAATCGAAAGTCAAATTAAGACATTAGTCAATTATGAAATAAAAACTCATAATTATGATCAGAAACAGTCTCAAATTTCACACATTAGTCAGCTGCAGCATGAGCGTATGAGATAAAAAACTCATAATTATACAGAAAGTCAAATTAAGACATTAGTCAATATGAGATAAAAACTCACAGGAATTATGATAGAAAGTCAAATTAAGACATTAGTCAATTATGAGATAAAAACTCACAATTATGATAGAAAGTCCAATTTAAGACATTAGTCAAATATGAGATAAAAACTCATAATTATGATAGAAAGTCAAATTTGGACTCATAGAGCTCAAATATGAGATAAAACTCATAATTATGACAGAAAGTCAAACTTAAGACATTAGTCAAATATGAGATAAAAACTCACAATTATGATAGAAAGTCCAATTAAGACATTAGTCAATTATGAGATAAAAAACTCATAATTATAATAGAAAGTCAAATTAAGACATTAGTCAATTATGAGATAAAAAGTCATAATTATGATAGAAAGTCCAATTAAGACATTAGTCAATTATGAGATAAAAGCGCATAATTATGATAGAAAGTCAAATTAAGACATTAGTCAATTATGAGATTAAAAGTCATTAATTCTGACTATATAACAATCCTTTGAATTTTAGATAAAATATAAAAAGTGTTTTTGTTTTGTATTATATTTGATGCATCATGCTTTTATGGCTCAAATAGTCTGATATATATTATATTTGATGCATCATGCTTTTATGGCTCAAATAGTCTGATATAGTGAGAATATTTAAGAGCATCTCTACCCCTCGACAGCTTGCGCACATATCCCTCGTTATATTTTGCTAGAGGCTTTTGCACATCAAATATGATACAGTTGAAATAAGACATTAAGAGCATCTCTACCCCTCGACAGCTTGCGCACATATCCCTCGTTATCCATGATGAAGTGAATCCCGGCGGACGAGTTCATCACGGCTCTCACACAGCTCACACACGTCAGCTGCAGCAGAGCGTCTGCGATTCGAGAGCAGCCGCGTCCCGACAGACGGTCCAGGGCCTCCAGCAGCAGGTCGAGGCCCGAGAGCTCCAGGAACTGCCCCATCCAGGCGTGGTCACTCTTCTCCAGACGCTTCTTCAGGCCTGAGTAGTTGACCACGGTGGGCACCTGCAGCAGACGGATGCACAGCTCGGCGTCTGCGTTCTCCAGGTTGGCCTCCTGAGAGCTGTCCGAGTCCTGAGACGAACCAAGGCGACCCTGCACAGCCGCCCACTTCTTCTGCGCGCCGTCTGGCTTCCCAGACATGATGATGAAGATGATGAAGATTCGAAGGAGGTGCTGCGAAGGTAAAAAGCAGAGAATTTAACTAAACACACAATTCTAATATTTTTATTTAGATTCACACAAAAACTCAAATCTCTTCTCTACAACCTGCCAAATATAAGTTGGGTTTAACTTGAAGAAATTGTGACAGAATTATATAACTACTGTACAGCAAAAAGTACTTCTCAAAGCAATAATAATAATACAATTAAACAATTTACAATAAAAACAATTATTTTTAATATTATTATCATAAAATGAGGTGCTGCGGAACAGAACTTATTCTGTATAAATACTGTAAAAAATACTTTGCTATAATAATAATAATAATAATAATAATAATAATAATAATAATAATAAAGCCTAAGTGCTGTGCAACAGAACTTATATACATATAAATTTAAACGGATGAAAAATCTCTTATGATATTCATAATAATAATAATAACAATAATGAAATTAAATGTTATATTAATTAATAATATATTAATATTAATATTATACAATATTAATTAATTAATATTATACAAAGTATCATAAAACCAATATATTTTATCTGTTTTACAGATTTGTTGTGCAGAATCTTTTTTGACAAAAAAAGATATAAAAATTCAATAATAGTATTTTATTTATTGTAAATTGTTATATTTTATTTAATGTGATTGCATTTTAAAAGCTTCATTAAATTGCTGAAGTAAAGAACTAATTTCTTTAGACACCATTTTAGATGAAAAATTCATGTTAAAACATAAAACACAGAATCCAGGATAAATAAAACGTAAAACAGAATTTAAAAATAAAAATAAAAAAAGTAAATAAATAATTAATAAAACTAATTTCTAATTAAAAGTTATCTGACTCCGTGAAGTTTACATTCATTTTCAATGTCTAACAAACATGTAGAATTAATTTTTGCATATTAATGGAATTAAATGAATATTGTATTAAATAGATTATGAATAATATGGAAATAAATAAATATATTCTAAATCATTAGCACACATTTGGTGCTGGTGAAACATAAAGAAACATCTAGCAAGCATAAAGACACATGATTTGAGGAACAATTCTTTAAACTCTCATGCTATTATTTCATTTTATTATATATAACTAACAATTAAGAATAAACTTTCAATTAAAAATCAAAACGATTACTTATAAAAAAACAACATATATATCCAACACCACATCAATGTAAGTTAAAATAAATGAGCTGAAAGCTTTGACTGAACACACCCTTAAACTCAACAAACACAGAAACCATACAGACAGAGACCAGATATTTCATTGATCTCACTCACAAACACCAGTGCAGAAGGTCAGAAAGTCACACGAGGTTAATGTAGGCTACAGACCTAAATATACTGAACTAAACCTTTTGGATAAAAAACTAAAATCTGCATCACTTAAATTAAAGTTGCTGTATTACAATGATTTCGGAAGATCATGTGACACTGAAGACTGGAGTAATGATGCTGAAAATACACAGAAATGTATTACATGTCACAATATATTCATACAGAAAACATATTAGACCAAACTTCAGTTAGTATAAGCTTCTGGATAAACTGTGACCTGCTAGCAGCCTTGAAAATAATGCAGCCTTGCATTGTGTCAGCATTTCTAAAATCTTTGTAAAAAATTATTTTATTGCTATTTATTTATCTATTATTATTAATTTATTTATTTTTATTATTACTATTTATTTATTTATTTATTTATTTTCTTATATATATATTATATATATATATGATATATATAATATATATATATATATATATATATATATATATATATATATATATATATATATATGTGTGTGTTTTTTAATTTAATTTTAAATTATTAATTATTATTATTTTTTAGTTTACCAGGATTGGGGTGGGTTCTGAATTTGCACAGTTGCTTTTTTGTTTTATATTACTATTCCCAGAAGAAAATTCAATAAACAGTTTTATTGTATCAAAAAAAAAAAAAAAATGCATCACTTAAATTACATGTAAATTAAAGTTCAATTTGCATTAATATTTTCCAAATAAAAGGCATCTGATTTATGCACTTTGTGCAATACCCTTGGAAAGTAAGACTTCATTTTATTTTTTTGAAAAATTAATACTTTTATTAATCAAGGACACATTAAATTGATCAAAAGTGACAGTAAAGACATTTATAATGTTACAATACAAAATATTTCTATTTCAAATGAATGCTGTTCGTTCATCTGTGAAATAAAATGTATGACGGTTTCCACAAAAATATTGTGCAGCACAACTGTTTCCAACATTGATAATAATCAGAAATGTTTCTTGAGCAGCAAATCATCATATTAGAGTGATTTCTGAAGATCATGTGACACTGAAGACTGGAGTAATGATGCTGAAAATACAGCTTGTTTGGAATTGCAATAATATCTCACAATTTTTACTGTATTTTGATCAATAAATGAAGCTCTGGGGAGCAGAAGAGACATCTTTTTTATAAATCGTGTCGAAAGTCAGAGAGATACTTTATTTAACTTGACAGAAAAAGTTATTTTAGCTGTTTGGCTTGGGGGAAAACCGGGCATATTTGGGCTTGTTTCGTCTCTATATGCCATCCTCTCAGATACAGAAAAGTTAATTTACGTCACACTGAAGCACCTGAAGCTGATGCACATCTACAGAAACAGACAATCTGGTGAAATATCGCTCATGCTGTCATGTTGGGTCACACACTGCCGCTCAGATAAGACTAAAACACTCCTTTCTGCAGTTTAGAGAACAAATTGCGCAAGGGTTCATGCAAGAAGGAATCTCATCGTGAATGCCAGGAATGTCCTTCACAGACCCTCAATGTCTTCAGCACGCTTCAGCATGCTGCGGTCAGGAAGGAAAGACTTTCACGTGAAGGGAAACGAAACTCACAGAACAATATGATTCGATGCTTCTGCTTTTCTCACTAATGTTTACTGTGGTCATGTTTCAGGTCATATTTGGACCCAAAATCAAGCAGATACAAATAGGGAACTTCATCATGTTGAAGCATATTTTTAGGTTTATTATTGTTGTGTCAACTTCATGGTTTTTATTTCTATTTTGCACATTTTTAAAAATCCCACTGCAATGCTGTTTTTTGGGAATGGAATTGTGACACATTTTGACTTTAAAATCACATTATATCGCTATTTATTTGGGATGGAATTGTCAAGAAAATAATGTGACAAAAGCACATTTTCCTTTTAACCATTTTAAATTTTTAATTTTTAAATCATATTGCATCCCACTTTTAGAGCGGAACATTAAAAAAAAAAAAAAAAAAAAAAAAAACTTTTCCTTTAATACACATTTTAACATTTTACCTTTAAAATCCCATTGCACTTATTTTTCGTGAAGGAAAGGTTAAGAAAAAAAATTACACAAATTCCCATTTTCCTGTATAAAAAAAATCTATTAATATATTAACTTCAATAAAATTTCATTGTGTTCCATTTCTTTCTTTAATAATGTCACAAACACACATTTTCCTTTAATAATCATATTAACATTTTAACTTTAAAAATCTCACTGCGTTGCTCTTTTATTATTATGATTTATTTATTTATTTTTGGATGACACTGTCAAGAAATAGTGCCACAAAAGAACACTTAAGAAAATTAAAATCCAATTTGTGTGTTTTTTTTGTTTTGTTTTTTTGGAATTATCAAGAATCATGAAAATAATGTCACAAAAAAAAAAGTGTTTTATTTTAATAATAATTTTAGAATTTTAACTTTAAAATTCATATTGCATTGCATTTTTGGAGTGGAATTGTCAGGAAAACAATAAAACACATTTTATTTATTTATTTATTATTATACACTTTTAACAAAAAAAAAATTCCTGTAATAATAATTTTTACTTTAAAAATCCCTTTGCATTGCTATTTTTTATTTTTTTTTAAAGCAGCAAGAAAGTCGAAAGGTGATTTGACTAACGGCTTCGAACAGAAGCACAGATAATAGTAAAGCATCTTCTCTTTGTTGACCCTGAAGAAGTGTCTCACGGGTGATGATAACCTACATATGAACAATACGGTCACGTGTGTCTGTCACAAACCTGCAAACATGAAAGTCACTCTCACTTTGGCTGAAAGCAGCTCAGAGGAATAGACCATATACTAGAATTAAGTGTGAATTCATCACATTTCCTCCTGACTGTCACGCTTACATGACAGGGTTAGGGTTAGATAACCCACTTACATAAAATGACATGGATCGTGCCAGAACGATAACAGCATGAGAGAGCAATGCAGTTTTGTCTCTGATGACTGGATGCATTGTTCAGTCTAGCCAACCTCTCACTTTATTATCATCATCAACAGGGAATCTAGAGAATTAGACTTTATTCAGAACAATAAAACCAGTTTAATAGTAAAAACAAAAACCCCACAATGCATCGCATGAGATGCAACTTCACACGCCTCTTGCTCATAAATATCATTATTATAGCCATGAGCCCATACTTGCCTTTTACTGAGTAAGCAGACACACCAGATTTTTACAAGGATTACAATAAATGACCTGCTCCTAACAAATTTACTACAGTAAAACTGCAATAATGTGGTGTTATTCACCAGTGTCTAAAAAAAATTCATCAATTTTTACAATATGCTATTTTCCTTTAATAATAATGCACAAATTTTGACTGTAAAATCATATTGCAATACTATTTTGGGAATGGAATTGTTGAGAAAATAATGTCACAAAAAAACATATTTTCCTTTAATAATAATTTTAAAATGTTGACTTTAAAAATCATATTGCATTCCTTTTTTGGGGGGGTGGAATTGTCATGAAAATAATGTTACAAAAAAGCATATTTTCCTTTAATAATCATTTTAAAATGATAACTTCTTGAAATTCCTCTTGCATTGCTATTTTTGGGGATTGAATTGTAGTAATTATGACAAAAGTCGACATTACTAAAGTAAAGCTGTAATAATGTGGTGTCATTTATCAGCAAAAAAAAAAAAAAAAAAAAAAAACATTTACAGATTGTGACAGTTTTTACACTATTTACCGTTGTAAAAATATTCATAACAAATACCGAAAAACTAAAAATGATTTCCGAAGTTGAAATACAATAAAACAAAGATTATGTGTATAAGAAAATACAATTTCATTTTTTTTTTTACTTGAAAATGTCATGTTGAATTCAATGTGTCAATACTTGTCTTTTCTTTGTAATTTATTGTGAATTTACTAGCAATTTCAAATAGTTTCAAAGTCAGTCCTACAGCATTTTGTCTGGTATATTGTTCAAGAATGTGTGAAAACAAAGGAAAACACCTGACTTCGTCTCATTAGTGCATCCATGATGAAACAGGGTTGTTATACAGAGCAAATCCATCTGCTACAGTGTTTTCCAGACTGCTTTTCAGCACAACATCTGCTTCATATCAAGACTTTTCAACTCTAACATGAAGCAGTGAAAGCCCTGAGACTTCAGAGAGCTTCTACATCTGATCTCCTGAATATATCACACACAGTCTGTGCCCAACAGCTCAAGACTGAAGAGGACAGCATGTCTTAAAATGACCAGACAGCATCATTACATCATCTTTACACACAGTAACTTTGACCTGTTTACAGAACATGTGCTCATGCAATGACACAAACAAACAAACAAACAAACGCAACATTGTTTCCTTATTCAGATCAACAAACAATAAATAACAAAAAAGCTTCTTCTCCAAAACATGGCGATTTTTCCTCCTCAGTGGCATATTCATAATATAAAACCCCCGATTTAGGACACTACTTCAGATGTTTGTCTTAAACTAGCTTTTACTTGAACTCAAGCGGAGTGTTTAAGACATTAAATATTAATTTCTCCTACCTGTGATTCGGAGAGTGTCCTTTATAATGTGATGAAGAGGAGGACTGACGCGAGGAGACACTTTCCAGGCGTCTCTCTTGAAAGCTTTTGAAGTATTCCGGGCGGATGAGGGTGAGATTGTGGGATTGACTCTTGCTGGGCTGACACATGTGCTGACCACGCCCTCGGAGCGCGACGGGGCGTGGCTTAACGCGCTACTCAGCCAATCCAAACATTCCCTGGAACTCGAGTACTGCATACTGCGAATGTGCAGGAGTATGCAACACTAGCTTTTTTAAAGCAACAGTTCACCCAAAAATTAAAAAGTGCTAAAAATGTGTTCACCCTCAGGCCTTCCAAGATTAGGATGAGTTTGTTTCTTCATCAGACATATATAAATAAATCAATCAATCAATCATTCAACAATCAATGCGAGCTCTGCAGTGAATGGGTGCCGTCAGAATGAGAGTCCAAACAGCTGATAAAAACATCAGCTGTGGATTAAATGTGGATTACTTGTGGATTATTGTGATGTTTTTATCAGCTGTTTGGACTCTCATTCTGACGGCACCCATTCACTGCAGAGCATCCATTGCTGAGACACTGATGCAATGCTACATTTCTCCAAATCTGATGAAGAAACAAACTCATCCTGATCTCGAATAGCCCGAGGGTGAACACATATTCAGCAATTGTTCATTTTTGTGTGAACTATTCCTTTAGTTTGCATTGTGCACTTGGCATGTTGGAAATGTACGTATCCCTAAATGTACTTTAAATGTGTCAAATGGAGAGACACACCTGAGCAAACGCAACTCATGCTACCAAAAAGATAATTAGGAATGAAACAGATTTTCCTCCAGATTTAATTATATTTTTTTGGTGCACCAAAATAATTGAAATCTTATTTAAACCTACACGACTGTATTCTAAATCCCCACGACAGATCAGCAGTGATCTTGTGCAGTGTTTTGTTTGATTGAATCAAGTGTTATCAGATGATAAGATATTTTTTTACAAAACCCACCAGCATGTTGATAAATGAGATTCTGCAGGTCATGCATGTTTGAGAGATTCAGTCCGGTGTGAGGATAAACTGAAGTAGTGTCACTCACAGTCACAGCTGACCCATGATAGAAAAAGAGAAGGAAATGATTTTAAGGAATATACAAAAATCAAGTTTTGTTTTATATGCATAAACGCATAAATGCAAGATCATATTGGCATGTTTTAGCAGTTTAGATTAGTTAAAGGGATACTTCACCCCAAAATGATAATTTTGTCATTAATCACTTACCCCCATGTCATTCCAAACCCGTAAAACTTCATTCGTCTTCGCTTCGTTTCATCTTCGGAACACAATTAAGATATTTTTGGATGAAAACCGGGAGGCCTGTGACTGTCCCATAGACTGCCAAATAAATAACAGTGTTCAAGGTCCAGGAAAGATATGAAAGCGTGGTCAGAATTACTCCATCTGCCATCAGACGTGCAATCTGGGTTATATGAAGCGATGGGAACACTTTTTGTAAGCAAAGAAAACAAAAATAATGACTTACTTACAAGGTGCGCTGTTTCTACATGTATTTAGCTTTGATTTGAAAGAAAACAGTGCATCCTTGTGGCGTGGATGACACAGAAGAGAATACAGAGCATACAGTGATAAGGAGAGACACAGAGGAGACTGCTGACAAAGGAATTATTGAATAAAGTCATTGTTTTCTTCGCTACAGAAAGTATTCTAATCGCTTTATATAACTCAGATTGCATGTCTGATGGCAGATGGAGTATTCTGACCCATGCTTTCATACTTTCCTGGACCTTGACACTGTTATTTATTTGTCAGTCTATGGGACAGTCACAAGCCTCACGGTTTTCATCCAAAATCTTAAATTGTGTTCCGAAGACGAATGGAGCTCTTACGGGTTTGGAACGACATGGGGGTAAGTGATTAATGACAAAATTATAATTTTGGGGTGGAGCATCCCTTTAATTCTGTCATAAAAAGTGTTCATCCCTCGATGCAACAGGCAGCAACAGTGTGTTATAGAGCACTGGGAGATTTAAACATGCTTTATTAATACACTAACCTTTGAACAGTAAGGTTTTTAATGTTTTTTAAAAAGTATCTTCTCCTCACCAAGCCTGCATTTATTTGATCCAAAGTACAGCAAAAAGAGTAAAACTTAACTTTTTTAAAATAACTGTTTCCTATTTAAATATATTTTAAAATGTAAAATATACCCACAATATCAAAAAAGATTATTAATAAACAATAATCAATCCAGCAACACTACTCAAAAAAAAGAATTATTCTAATATTCTGATTTGCTGCTCAAAAAACATTTACCATTATTCTTATTCTTATTCTTATTCTTATTCTTATTCTTATTCTTATTCTTATTCTTATTGAAAACAGCTGAGTAGGATTTTTTCAGATTTCTTTGATATATAGAAAGTTCAAAAGAACAGCATTTATCTGAAATATAAATGTTTTGTAACATTATAAATGTCTTTATAATAACTTTTGATCAGTTTAAAGCATCCTTGCTAAACAGCTTTTGAATGGTAGAGTGTGTAATGTTACAAAAGGTTATTATTTCAGATAAATGCTGATCTTTGGATCTTTCTACTTTGCTACTTGCACTGCACATTTATAGTGTGAATATTTTTTTATTGACAGTTTTTCTAATGAGCTTATGGGTTCTCTTTTTGTATTTCTTTCTCTTTTATATGTATATGAAATATTCTATGTATTCTGTATATTTTATATTTTTTTTACGTGTTTTGTATTGTCCGTGTACATTATATCCGTTCCCCTTCTACAAAAAATACTCATTCAAAAAACTACGTCAGAATGATATAACTGTTCTCGAGAAAGATACTAAAATAATGCACTATATATATACATAAGATATTTTTAAAATTAAATTAATATTTGAATTAATCAAGGATGCTTTAAATTGATCGAAAGTGACAAAAAATTATTTTATAATGTGAGAAAAGATTTCTATTTCAAATAAACACTGTACTTTTGAAATTTTTATTCATTTGTGAATCCTAAAAAATAAAATGTATCACAGTTTCCACAAAATAATATTGTTTTCAACATTGATAATAATTAGAAATGTTTCTCAAGCAGCAAATCAGCATTTTAGAATGATTTCTGAAGATCATGTGACACTGAAGACTGAAGTAATGATGCAGAAAATACAGCTGCACATCACAGAAATATATCAATATAATAAAGTAAAAATATTTCACAATATTACTGCTGTTATTGCTGAATTTTGGATCAAACTATATGCAGGCTTGGTGAACAGAAGAGTATTCTTAATATTTAAATCTAACAGTTAAAAAACTTTTTACTGCTAGTGTACATGTAAAATCATACAAAAAACGTGTTACTTGAAATAAAATAAACATTAACTGAAATAAAATAAATTAAAATATAAAAAAAATAAATTTCTCATTTTAATTTAGGTTAACTTAATGTGGAAAAATAGCTAAAAATAAAAATAAAATTAAAAAAGTAAAATATGAATTGAAACCAAAACAGAAACTGATTTAAAAAAGTAAAATATGAATTGAAACCAAAACAGAAACTGATTTAAATGATTATGATATGCCTACAAAAAAAACACTTGATTTGATTTATTCATAATGAAGGCGCACTCGCTCCTCCAGGCCTGAAGAGGCGCTGCGCTCCCCCGCAGTCACACGTCACCAGACTCCAAATCGCATAGAAGAAGTCTTTAAACTGCTTCTGAGGAACCCACGAATATTATTTTCACGCGTTTATTGTTTTATTAAGTGAAATTAAATCATGGCGTCAACAAAAGAGATTTTAGAGATGGATCTTTACGCTTTATTGGGGATCCAGTCGAGCGCTTCAGAGAAACAGGTGCGTTATTCTGAGATCTGCGGTTTCTGTCAATAACACAAATATTAATAACCATATATGAGAGTATACAGAGTAACAATACTGTAAGAGTATAACGGCATCGTTTCCATCACTCGAGGAGGTTATAGAGGGCATGTTTGGTGTTCAGAATATGAGAACAAGAAACAGAAATGTTTATATGTCAGAACAGCAGATTACTGATTAAATATTTCAGGTTATGGTCAATATTTCATTCAATAATCTACCACAGGCTTCTAATGACGTGTTTTTGTGTATTTCATATGTTTTAAAGATGGTTTTAGATGTAAAGACACTCATGTGGGCTGTTTTGCTGATTGATTTCTGTAAGTAAACACAGATATTAAAGACAATAAGCTTTATTATTAATATTTTCTGGAGCGAGGATGAAGGTTTTTTGAGTGTAAGATGTTTTAGGAAACATTTACAGTAATAGCCGCTTACAGTATATTAGTAGATGAGGTAGTTTGTGGACTGTAGGTGGCGCTGCAGTGCAACAAATGACTGTCAGAATTTCATCCTTAAATCAGGATTTCATTCATTTAAAAGTATTATTTTTAATTAAATTAAAATTAAAAACATAATGTTTGAATGAGTATATATAATAAATTTTAGTACATTAAATGTTTATTATATAATATTAATATGATTATATATTAATTGTTATAAATGATATTTTTCTATATTTATGCATTTATTATTTTCGTAACAATTTATAATATGAAATATATTTAATTTTCTGTAAAGTTATTTTATTTTTAATATTTCCAATATTATGTATATTTAATATTATAATATTAATATGATTATATATTAATTGTTCTAAATTATATTTTTCTATATTTATGCATTTATTATTTTCGTAACAATTTCTAATATGAAATATATTTAATTTTCTGTAAAGTTATTTTATTTTTAATATTTCCACTATTATGTATATTTAATATTATAAATTATATTATAATATTAATATGATTATATATTAATTGTTATAAATGATATTTTTCTATATTTATGCATTTATTATTTTCGTAACAATTTATAATGTGAAATATATTTAATTTTCTGTATTATAAAGTTATTTTATTTCCAATATTTCCACTATTGTGTATATTTGATATTATAAATTATATTATAAATATAACATGTACACATTTCATGCATTAAATGTATTGTAAATTGTCAACTACAAGTATAAATATAAAATGTATTCCTGCATATTGTAAAGCATTTAATACACTGACTGTGTATTATGTGTATATGATAGAGATTGTGAATATTGTGCATTCTGTACAATGTGATATACATACATGCTGAAGTCAATGTATAATTAATATTATTTTAAAAATATTAAAAAATAAAATAATAGGATATATATATATATATATATATATATATACACACACACACACACACATAAACACAGTATATACATATATATAACTAATATTATATACAGTTAATGTCATAAGTTTTAATATTTTTATATTTACATATATACATTATATTAAAATTATTTTAAAAAATTGTATATATATATAATATATATATATATATATATATATATATATATATATATATATATATATATTAGAGCTGTCAGTGAGTTGATAATCTATTTTGAGAAACCTTTTTTCATTCATGCAGTGGAAGTCACTGATAACTGAAACAGTTGGTTATTCAGGTTTGAGTAAATTATGACATACTTTAATTTTTGGGGATGAACTGTCCTTTTAAAGTGTTTTCCCCTTCTTTTTTAATAAAACAGTACTCTAAATAAGAAACTAAACCTGCCAGGAGGTGGCAGTAAATGTCTTTATGAGTGTTTCATGCATTCGATTCGTTCAAACGGCTGATTCATCCAGGAATGAAGTAAACGACTCTCTTTATGAACGAGTCTTTGAATCATTGATTCACACGATTCGTTCAAAACGCGGATTCATTCAGAAACTAAACGCTGCTGTGTTGCAACAATTCTGCTGTGGCTTTACAGGTAATATTCTTGTTGGCAAAACTGAGAAAAAAAGACAATATTGTGTTTAAAATATCACACAATATTGACTTCTTATTTACTGAAGTGTTGTATAAAATCACATACAACTAATATTGGATTCAATTAATCTTATAAGTTTAGTATTTTGATATTTACACAGATACATTATATTAAAATGATATTAAAAATGATATATATTCAATATAATTTTAAATAAAACAGTTTTTGAGGTAAATAATGAGCTGGAGATGTTCATGAACACAGGGACTTCTGGGATTGTTTTAACCCTGTGAAGCCTGACATATGAAATAAAAGTCAGAATATTCTTTTTTTTTTTTTTTTAAATGGAACAGTTTATTGAAAGTTTATTTAAAATATAAATAAATAAATAAATAAATATATATATATATGACAATTATGAGATAAAAAGCCAATTATACACTGTATATAATTTTTAGATAAAAAAAAAAAACATAATGAGACAAAAAGTCACAACTATGAGATAAAAATTAAAATGATTAGGAAAAAATTAAAAGATGTGAGATAGAAAGTCATTACTATTTTAAAATAGATCATTAAAAAAAACAAACATTTCATTGAAATTAAAATAGACCGGAAAATCTAGATTTTTTTTATTTTATTTTATTATAATTTTTAAATTAAAAATATCTTTTCATTGAAACAAAAAACAAAAAACAATATTTAATCATATCAAAAAATATTCATATATTTTTTAATGCGTGTCATATTTGATGCCTCAGGCTAAAGGTTCACATTGTTAGAATATAGAGGAAAAACAGCTCAATTATATCCATATTTTCTTATATTCATATATATTGAGAGACTCAAACTGAGAAAACATATGCAATTTGGTGCAATATGCTTGTAAAATATTCTTGTGAAATTTTTTTCATTATAAAAAAATTAAAATAAAATTATCTAAAACCTAACATTTATCTTAAACTTAACTTTTTTTTTATTTTATTCTTGTGAAATTTTTGTTTTATTTATTTATTTGTTTGTTCTTTCTTTTGTTTATTTATTTTAATTTAATTAAAAATAAAATAAGTTAATTTCGATGTTTATTATTTCCCACATGTATCATACAGAGGTTATAAATTAATAACGGTTATAAATGATAAGATGGTGCTGTGTGGTATTGAGAATAATCATAAACTTGATCAGAAGTCTATTGAATCTGATTTTCTTGAGCTCATATTTTACTGTAATCTGAAGCAATAAACCATTAAAACATTGTCTCTGATTTATTAGGAAGTGTTTTACGAGTATGTCGCTGCGTGTTTTCATTCGTTTGCTTCATAATGAGTCTAGATTGCAAAAGATAGTGTTAATAAATGTAGTGAGCTAATCGTGTCAGAGCCGGTTTGAGTCTCTGTCCGCTGATGGACAGCGTCTAATGAGAAACACACCATTGTCTACCCGATGAGACGAGCGGTTCACATTCCCAGAGGCTCATGGGAGCTCCTGGCGTATAGACGTGTGCACGCTCGGCTCGGAGGATTTCTGGGCTGCGGTGGACGTGACCGCAGTCTATTGTTATGAAACATCTCTGCTGCTTCGGGTCTTCCAGGAAAGCGTGAGCTCCTCGGAGTCTGGAGTCATGTTGAGTGTTGTGTATAATCGTTTGTTCTTGTGAAACAGCTGCGGCAGAAACAGTGGAGAAGGAGATGTAAAGAACGGCGCGGTGATATCGGGCCGCATGTTTGCGGTGATGCGGCTGGGTCTGATTCTTCTCTCTGCTCTTTTGCAGATCAAGAAAGCGTACCGACAGAAAGCACTGTCCTGTCATCCTGATAAAAACCCTGACAATCCCAAAGCTGGTGAGCGATGCAGACCCCCGTCCACCACTGACTGATATAATAATCATATAATAATCATATAATAATGGAAATAAATAAAGGAATATATTACAAATAATTTCTAATTAAATTCAGTCCTAAATTTAGTCTTTCTTACTGAATGTTATTTGTTCTTCTGTTTTATTTATTTATTTTTATTCCCACATTTTTTGTATTTTAACTCTATTTTTATTCTTTTAAACCTTTATAAACTTTTTATTCTTTCCACTTGTTTTCTGTTTATTTTTAACTTTATTTTATTCTTTTAAGCGCTTTATTCTTAATTTCTTTTTCTTTCTTTCTTTCCTGTATTTATTTTTGTAACTTTTTAATTCTTTCCTTAATTTTTTTTGTATTTTAACTCTATTTTTATTCTTTTAAACTTTTAAAAACTTTTTATTCTTTCCACTTGTTTTCTGTTTATTTTTAACTTTATTTGATTCTTTTAAACCTTTTATTCTTTTTTATTTATTTATTTATCTTTCTTTCTTTCTTTTTTCTTTCCTGTATTTATTTTTGTAACTTTTTAATTCTTTCGTTCATTTTTTTGTATTTTAACTATTTTTATTCTTTTAAACCTTTAAAAACTTTATTTTTATTTATTTGTTTATCTATCTAATTTATCTATCTATTTATCTATTTATTTATTAATCTAAACTCTTCTTTCTTTCTTTCCTGTATTTATTTTTTTATTTATTTTTACTTTTTAATTTTTTACTTAATTTATTGTATTTTAACTTAATTTTTTTAAACCTTTAAAAACTTTTTATTCTTTCCACTTGTTTTCTGTTTATTTCTAAACTTTATTTTATTCTTTTAAATGTTTTATTCTTTCTTTCTTTTCTACTAAATGTTTTTTGTTCTTTCGTTATTTGTTTTTTAATTAGTTAGTTATTTGTTTATTCCCACATGTATTTTTCCATATTGAAAAACATATTTCAACATTTTTTTTGTATTTTTGTATTTATTCTTACATTTCTGTCTCTTGTGTGATAGTCAGGTGGGCTGGACTGGCTTACCATGGTTTACTTGTTGACATAACACATACAGTATATGCGTTATTTTTTCCTTAAAATTACAAGTATTTATAATGGAATATTTGTAATATTAATCAAGGTTTCATGCAGCAAAAACCAGCCCTGTTTGTCATGATCATTTCCTCACTCTCTCTCTCTGTATTCTTCTTCAGGGAGGTTCAAGTTACTTAACTCTTAGTGTTGATATGTAAATATGAACAGTCATAGTTTAACGAGTGTCTATGACGTCACATGATTTCTGAATCAGTTATTTTAGCAGGTTCAGCAAATGTATGTCCTTGTTTGGAAGGAGCAAGAAACTCCTGTTTTCCAGCATATGAGCCTTTAAGAGAAACCCTGCAGTAAATCATTAAAACTGGGCACTAAATCTGGTTATGAGTACGAGGGCGAGTCTCACGCAAGCCTGTCAAGAACACGACTAGATCATATTTCACTTCCAATCACAAGAAATTATAGTCTGCAAAGGACAATTAAGTGCATTTAACTCCACCAAATTCTCCTCATCGTCTTATTCTCATTTCTATTACTGTATGGCAAAAGTTTAGTTTATAGTAAGAATTAAGTATTTATGATTTGTATAAGAATTAAAAAAATAACAATTTTAATAAAATACATTATAAAGTATTTTTCTTGTTTTTATTATATATTATAAAAAATATTACAATTACATTATTAAAATTATTATAATATTATATTTAATACAAATATAAGTAGTGCTTATTTTAATTAAAATTTATATTATTATAAAAAATACTAATAATCTATACTTGTTCATACTGGTATTTTAAATACTGAACTATTTAGATGAAAACAATAATTTTAATAAAATGCAAAAATGTATTTATGTATTATAAAGAAATATTTTATTATTGTTGTTGTTTTCATTTTTTTATTATTTAGAAAATAATTATAATTGTATAATTAAAATTATTATATTATTTTAGATTAAAACAATAATTTTAATAAAATGCAAAAATGTATTTATGTATTATACAGAAATATATTATTGTTGTTTTCATTTTTTGATTATTTAGAAAATAATTATAATTATATTATTAAAATTATTATATTATTTTATATTTAATAAAATATAAATAGTATTTATTTTAATAAAAAAAAAAGCTATTATAAAAATGAGAATCTAATGTGAATCACTATAAATAAATGAGTATAACAAAAAAGAGAAAATGTAGTCATGCATTACCGTAATAGGGAAAAGTTGCTTAATTGCCGTGAAAATAATGTTGCAATTCCTTGAACACATTAACCTTTTTTTTGTTGTTGCAAAATATATCCTACAAAATGTTTCAGTTGATTTTGGAGGGACTTTATTTTCATGAGAGTTCAAGCACAAAGTCAACAACATAAAGCCACTGTAGATCAGATATGGCTAAATTCATGGCTTAAACCAGTCAAAACTAAGCAGGCCAAGACAAGCACAGACTTCCAAACTGAGACCAAACAATCAGGGCAGATACGAGGCAGCGTGACATAAGACGAGACGGCACAAGCGCTCGCAGCTGAAGCATGTGGCTTCTCTTAGACCCCCCGTGACTCCGGCTGCCCAGAACATGTGCATAATCAATGCTGGGAAAATCATTCAGTGTCAGGAAAAATGCACCTTGGACGAAGATGGCGTGTTCGAGGGCCGTTTTTTTCTCTCTGCGGTCTCTGGAGGCCTTCAACAATTCCTGATTAAGTCAAAACTGGGAAACGAGGCATAATGGGTTATGGTGCAGGTTTGCTTTCTCAGAAATCATGGAATATGCAGAGTACCATATGGCCGCTCACGCGAGAGTCGTCTGTCTGCGCGGGGGTCAGGCAGAGGTCACGGCACACTGGCGGCAGTTTGGAATAATTAGGATTTTTAAATGCTTTTGAAAGAAGGCTGTTCTGCTCAGCAGGGCTGTATTTATTTGATCAAAAATACAGTAAAAATAGTGAAAATGTTTTATAATGTAAAATAACTGTTTTCTGTGTGAATATCTGTTGAACTGTAATTTATTTCTGTGATGCGCAGCTGTATTTTCAGCATCATTACTCCAGTCTTCAGTGTCACATGATCTTCAGAAATCATTCTAATATGATGATTTACTGCTCAAGAAACATTTCTGATTATTAACAATGTTGAACACAGCCGTGCTGCACAATATTTTAATGGAAAATTCAAATTAATTCAAAATTAATGGGGGTTTAAGATTAAAAAATAATTATAACAGGGCACTAAATTTGGTGATGTCTCATGTAAGAAATTCTAGTTTAGAAAAAAGTAAATATAAAATAGAATTTAAATAAAATAAATGTAAAAATAAATAAAAATATATATAATTATTATATTCTAAATTAATAAATAGCCTATAATATTCTATAATTATTATAATAATATTTTTATTAAATAGTGCTTGTTTAAATAAAAATATATTACAGTCACCATTAATAAATAATTACAAAAAATTCAAATATGCCATGCATTACAGTAAAGGGGAGAAGGTGCTTAATTGATTTAAAAAAAAAAAAAACTTATTCAGCAAAGATGCAATAAAAAAAATGAAAAATGAAAATAAACACAAAAAAAATTTAAAAAGATACAATATATTTCAAATAAAAATAAACGCTGTGCTTTTGAACTTTCTATTCATCTGTGAATCCTGAAAAATAAAATGTATCACAGTTTACGCAACTGTGTTCAACATTGATAATAATCAGAAATGTTTCTTGAGCAGCAAATCATCATATTAGAATGATTTCTGAAGATCATGTGACACTGAAGACTGAAGTAATGATGCTGAAAATACAGCTGCGCATCACAGAAATAAATTACATTTTAACAGATATTCACACAGAAAACAGCTGTTTTACACTGTAATATTATTTCACTATTTTTACTGTATTTTTGATCAAATAAACGCATTCCTTGATGAGCTGAAGAGCCTTGTTTCAGAAGCATGTTAAACTCTTCTGGCCGCTGGTGTACATTTGACCTGGTGTGCGTGCGGACGGCTCGCTCTGTTAATGGTGCAGGTATCGCTGTAACTCGAGCCGCTGGCTCCACGGGGGTCTCTGGGGGGAAAGCGGAGCTCGCAGACGCTTGTTAGCGGAGAGCAGAGCCAGTCGTGCCCTCAGCGAGTCATTAGGGGTCCGGCGGCCCCTCGTGTGCTGCGGCGGGGACCCGCGTTTACACGCAGGAGCGCAGCGGGGTGTCATTAGCGGAACAGCTTTCGTGAGAGCGCCAGCACCCTGCTGTAATGAAGGAAACATGTTCGTTAGCAGGAGTCAGACTACTACAGCACTTACTTCTTCAACAATAAACCTTGAAACATGCTATATAAAATAGAAAGACAAAAACAAAAAAGATAAATAATATAATATTATATATATATATATATTATACCATGGACCACAAAACCAGTCATAAGTGTAATTTTTTTAAAATTGAGATTTATGCATCATCTGAAAGCTGAATAAATAATCTCTCCATTGATGTATGGTTTGTTAGGAGGACAATATTTGTCTGAGATACAACTATTTGAAAATCTGGAATCTGAGGGAGCAAAAAAATCTAAATATTGAGAAAATCATATTTAAAAATAAATCATATTATCATAACATCATATAATGTTTATAAACAATAAAAGAATAAGCTCACCAAATGGACTTTAAATTGTGTATGTATATCTTTATTATTAATATTTTTATGCATTTTTTTATTATTTTGGTGGAAAGGGATAATATGAGGTGAAAATTTGTGGAAAAGATTAAAACAATAAATAAATAAAGTTAAATATTTTAATTTATCATTATTCAAATTGTATGCATATTTTGATTAATTATTTTGGCAGAAAGGGATAGCGTGGGGTAATTCTTTTTCTTTTTTAATTCTTTGGAAAAGATTAAAACAACAAATAAGTAATTAAAAACAGTTTGATGTGTTGTGTATGAATATGTAAATAATTTATTATTATTATCGTTATGTGTATTTTAATTATTTATTTTGGCGAAAATGGATAATATGCTTTAAAAATGTTTTGCAATTATATTTTCGCTTTTTTAATGGTTTAGAAAAAACAAATACATTAAAATAATGATTAAATAGCCTAGGATTTAAAGTAGTTTGATATGCAAATGTGTGCAGACACCGAGCTGTTGAGTTTCAGTAAATGCACTGGAGAGGAAACGTTCATAAAACAGTGAAGAAATCTATGATCTGATGCCGTTAATTTCTTCAGGGTTGTTCAGTCGAGTGTCTGAACAGATAGGAGGTATTATACCAGTGCAAGAGTTTTTACTGTTTTACAGTCAAATGAATGTGATTTATTTTGTTTCTTCTTCGTTGCAGCGGAGCTCTTCCACCAGCTGTCTCAGGCTCTGGAGGTTTTGACAGACGCCGCTGCCAAGGTGAGACTCATCATGCTTCGTTATGAATCATAAAGCACAGTTACAGTAGACGAGATCAATCGTTTTGACTCCATTGTGTGCAACAGTATTTGAAGGCCTTCCATCTAATAGTTCTCCTCTTTTATGCCAAAAATCATTAGGATATTAAGTAAAGATCATGTTCCATGAAGATATTTAGTAAATTTCCTACTGTAAATATATCAAAACTTAATTTTTGATTAGTAATATGCATTGCTAAGAATTAATTTGAACAACTTTAAAGATGATTTTCTCAATATTTAGATTTTTTTGCTCCCTCAGATTCCAGATTTTCAAATAGTTGTATCTCAGACAAATATTGTCTGATCATAACAAACATATTCATAATACAGATTAATTTCCATGACTTTTCTAGGTCTAGAAATCGCAGTTTTAAACACTTATATTATGCATGTTTTCCAGGAATGCAGAAAAACTGTTTCTTCAGAGACTTATAATAAGAAATGTCTGATCTGTTGTTTAATCTTGTTACGTCTTATTTTAAATCATTTGAAGTCATCTTGAGGTCTTCTCACACTGATACGTGACCCCGGAGCACAAAACCAGTCATGAGTGTCAATTTTTCGAAACTGAGGTTTATACATCATCTAAAGGCTGAATGAATAATCTCTCCATTGATGTATGGTTTGTTAGGAGGACAATATTTGTCTGAGATACAACTATTTGAAAATCTGGAATCTGAGGGAGCAAAAAAATCTAAATATTGAGAAAATCATCTTTAAAGTTGTTCAAATGAAGTTCTTAGCCATGCATATTACTAATCAAAAATTAAGTTTTGATATATTTACAGTAGGAGATTTACAAAATATCTTCATGGAACATGATCTTTACTTAATATCCTAATGATTTTTGGCATAAAAGAAAAATCTATAATTTTGATCCATACAATGTATTGTTGTCTATTGCTACAAATATACCCCAGAGACTTAAGACTGCTTTTGTGCTCCAGGGACACAAATAGAAATACTTGATGGTCTTCATCAGGATGTTCACTTGATCATTTGTACGTTTGTGTTTCTTTCTTCAGGCTGCTTACGACAAGGTCCGTGCCGCTAAAAAACAAGCCGAGGAGAGAAACCAGAAGCTAGATGACAAGAGGAAGAAGATTAAACTCGGTCAGCTACTCTTCATCAAGTTCACTCATTTCTGCTCCGTTATTATGGGAAGACATCGATTGTGTGGAGGCATGTTTCTGCCAAGAAACAAAAAGAAAAAAAAATCTCTACATTTAGACAAATTTCTCACAATTCCAAGAAAAAAAGACAGAAAAGCAAGATATTTTACATAGTTTACATCTTTTACAACTTTTTGTTCCCATCACGGAATAGAAAAAATAAAAAAGATAATTGCAACTTTATATCTCACAAGAATTACAAGATATAAACCTGCAATTCTGAGAAAAAAGTGATAATGATGACGAGATGTGAACTCATGTTAAATCAGAGAACAGAAGTCTGAATTGTGAAAAATAAACTCTTTTCTCTCTTAAAAAAATTATTCCATGGCAGAAAGGTTAAAAAAAAACAGAATTGTGAGATGCAAACTCTTGCAAGGAAAAAAAATCAGGATTGTAGATAGGTATATCTTGTAGTTCTCTGAAAGAATTTCAAGGAAAAAAGTTTGAATTGTGATATAAAAGTCGCAGTGACATTTTTTTTTATTTCTTGGCAGTAATGGGCTGCCGTATGATTGTCTGTGTAAAGCGTTTAACATTTTATTGTTGGTTTTGTAGATTTGGAGGCGCGTGAGCGACAGGCAGATAATGTGAAAGCAGAAGAGGTTCAGATCACCCGCACATTAGAAGAAGAGGTAAGAGCTTCATTTGATCTGTGTGAAGTCTATTATAACTTCATGAAGCGCTTGTGATGGATATTTAATAGTAAGAAAAGTGCTTGTAAGCCCCTCCAAATGTACAGTGAGTTATTAGGGATGCATTTTCTTCTGCTAGATGACTAGTAACCAGGTACAGCTGATACAGTATCTGCTTTTTTAATGCATTTGGCGGATTTCTCAGCAATGGATGCTCTGCAGTGAATGGGTGCCGTCAGAATGAGAGTCCAAACAGCTGATAAAAACATCACAATAATCCACAAGTAATGTTCACTGATGGACTGGAGTGCTGTGGATTACTTGTGATGTTTTTATCAGCTGTTTGGACTCTCATTCTGACGGCACCCATTCACTGCAGTGCATCCATTGCTGAGACACTGATGCAGTGGTACATTTCTACAAACCTGATGAAGAAACAAACTCATCAAATTTTCATTTTTGCATGAGCCATTCCTTTAAGATACATACATTTCTATCAGTCTACACTCACGTTCTGTCCTGCATCTGCTTGTAATCTTCTGTCCGGTGCTGCAGTAATGCCTGGTTTGATTAGTGAGCAGCCGATAGGTGTCAGTGTTTGTCGTGCGGGGTCTGAGTGACGGGTTACTGCGGGTCAGGCCGGCTGAATTGCACAGAGTATTGTTTTGCTTATGCATATAATAATTCTGGGAATGCGTGTGGTTGCGTGTTTCTGTGTTGTAGATCGCCCGTCTCAGGGAGGAGGGATCACGAGAACTACAGGAGCAACAGAGACTCGTACGAGAGCAGATCCAGAGAGAGAAAGGCATAAACACAGGCACAGGTGCCTAAACACACTCTCACACACGTTTACATTGATGCATTTATTCAGAGCACTTGCACATTGCGTTGAAAGCATATATTTGTTCTTTTTATTACCTGGTTAAGTATGGTTCATGCATGCTGCTGCTAGCAATGCCGGGGTCATGGGTTGATGCATGCATGATCATATGCAATATGCCTTAAATGCACTGGAAGAGACTTTAGATAAAAACATCTGGCAAGTGCATTAAAATGTAATATTTATATACATTTATTTAACATTTACCTGTCTAAATGAGGACATACCTTCCTAATTTCTTGCTGTTAAACTAAATAAATTAAATAAATAAATTTGCTATTAGATAAACACACACAGATCTTTATAGAGAGAGTTCACCTAAAAATAAACATGCTTTCATCATTTGCTCTCTGCACAATTAATCAATACTGCAGTATGATTTAGTGCAATGGTTTATCATTTGAAAATGAAGAAATTAAGGCAGCCATATAATAATTTTACAGTTGTACTTTAGATTAAAATTGTTATTATAAATTATATTATTATCCTATTATTTTTCTTTAATACTTTTTTACAGTGAAACATTACAATGACAGTATTTCTTATGTTGTTTAATATTTAATGTAATTAAAATTATTTTGTTTAAATTATTTATTTAATTGTTTATTTTGTAATAATAAAATGTGATTATATATATATCAATATGACTATAAATTAATAATAATTTATTATTATTATTTAATGTATAATAATAAATTATTTAATATTATTCACTACTATGTATTATACATTAATAATAATAATAATAATAATAATAATGGTTATTATTATTATTGCTGCTGCTACTACTACTACTATTATTATTATTATTATTATTATTATTATTATTATTATATAGTCATATTGATATGTAATCACAACATTTTTCAGCCCTGCAAACAAACAGAGTAAACCTAAAGCTTTTAAATCACACTCACAATTTTTATCTGATAAAATAATGACAGGATTATTATTTCTGTGTGAACT